>NW_005842071.1:1848290-1857717 GCF_000455745.1 Alligator sinensis | reverse complement strand
GGTTCTTCTTAACAAGCTTTTGCATTTGCTGGTGACCATTATTACACATGGAAAATATTTAGCTGCAATATCCTTGATTCCACCACTAACTGTGAATAGCATCATTTGAAAAATAATCAATGTTCTGCTGGAACCCCAGGACCCCAAGAGCTAATCTTAATTAGAATTACTCAACAGAAAATCTTGGACAAGTTTTACACTTTTATGACCTTTTTTTAAACGTGAAATTTAATTAATTTTCTCAAGGTCTCTATTGAATAACACAATCTAGAAATGGCTTTTAAGATCCTGCCTTTTTGTCAGAATTTTAATTTTTCCTCAGATAGTGCTTTTTAGAGTTAATATGACACCCAATGGTACTGCAGCTGTTTGAGGTTCTATAACTATAAAGCTAATTGTATATCTGAAAAAAAATACGGCACATTATAGAAACAAAGATATATAAGTGGTATGCCATATTAGGGTATGCAAAATGCAAACTATCAAAAGCAAGTATAAAAGTATCCTTTGAAATTTCAGTTACTGAAAATTCAGTTTTCAGAAGATTCATTTTTAAAAGAACATGAAGCTAGCTATTAGCTCTGCTGAGGGCCAGCAACATTCAGCTGCTGAAACATACAGCAATTTAAAAATACTGACCACAAGAGAAAGTGCTTCACTATTGCATATTAAATAACCCCATGTCAAACAATAAATTAACCTCACTTTCCACTATCCTTGCTCTACGAAACAGGATTTATAAAGTATAAGACAGAATTGTTTCCTAAATTTATCTGCAACAGTACTAAGTAATAAGATTTGCTAGATTTTTAAAACATTAAAGAACGTGAGAGGCACGATTTTTGTGGGTGATTTGTTAGGGAATTTGGGGTAAATTTGGGATAATTTGAGGGAATATCACAGCACCCTTACTCTTTTTTTTTGGTAATCATTCACTCTGCTGTGCCTGCTTCTCTCCCAGAAGGAAGATTACTCTGATACCTAAAATTATGTTTCAATCTGTCCCAACCATGCACTTGGTTCAATAAAAGAGATCATCCACAAAGATCCTCATCTCATGATTTTCCTGGACCACCAAATCTAGAGCATTACTTTAACTTTAAAGAAGTGATGCTATATCCATGATGGTCCAGGAAATGTTGTAGGCAAGGACTTTCTGAGTGACATCCTTTATTGGACCAACTGCATGATTTTGGTGGAAGGTTTGGGTCTGCTGCATATAATAACAACATTGATCCAATAAAATACATTAACCACACAAATTCTTGCCTCTAACTTTAGAGAAATCTTTTTGGATCTATAGTAGTCAGAGGATTAACTTTAGCATTAAAGGCTGCTGACTGATGTGAAATCCCCCTCCCCCCCTCAAAAAAAGGGCTTTACCTGAATCAGCAGCATTAGTTCAACCCAGCTCCAAGGTGTCTGTATAGATTGGGCACTTTAGCAGTGCTTTTTGGCGCTTTTATCTAACGCTCATTCAAACAGCTATTAGATAAAATCACCCAAAACACTATCTAACGCTCATTCAAACAGCTATTAGATGGAATCACCCAAAACCCCCTGCTGAAGTGTCCAGTCTATACAGATGTTCGGCAAGCTGGGTCCAAACAATGCATCTCTTCTGGGCACGCACTGGGCTCAGTGCAGGAGCATGCAGAGTTTATTAAAGCATCATTTTTGGTTGTTTTTTTTTTTCATGTCTGCAAGCAGCCAAAATGGCTAGATATGTTGTATTGCTCATTAAGGCCTCAGTCTGTTTGCTTTACTTAATAATCTCACTGGTTTCAGCAGAAGTATCTGTGTGAACAAGGGTAGTAAGATTTGACCCCAAGTCTAGTGTCAATATGGAATGGCATGCTCTAATTCTCTGTGAGAACTACAGTAATAGTACTACTGCTAGCAGACTGAAACAGTTGCTCAGTTTTCAACAGGAGAAACCCAAATGACTGCAGTTTTCAGGTAACGTTTTGGGATCACAAGGTTATTCATATTGTCTAGCCACTTGGCAGAAACCACAAAATACTTATTCTTGCAAATTTTCCATAGCAACATTTTGCCAGTTACCCAATGATTTTGTCTGGATTTTATATGCTCCATTGCCTATGGAGCATATAAATGTGTGTAGGTATATATATAATTATGTATTTATGAACACATTATGTACCCAAGACTAAGTGAAGTTTTCAAGAGCTACTCAAAAAACGGTGGAATAAAAGCATTTAATCAGAACACCCTATTCCAAATCTGTATTTATTTCATCCTCATTGGCTGGTCAGAATTAAATGTTTTAATGAATAACTGACTGGTGGTTAATAACAGTGGGATATTAAAATGAAGAAGTGTTCAAGTGTAAGAGGACATATTCTTAGGACCTGGATGTGAAAATTTATCATAAACATTTAGTTTTTGAAGGGTGAAAATGTCTACGTGTATCTTTTGCATGGAGCCTAATGGTAGTGGCTCACTGTAGGCAAGTTCTGAATTACCTTTCCCACACAGGAAATACGGTTTTGTAGTTAAAGCACTGGACTGAAATCAGGAGATCTGTGTTAATTTCCTATCTTACCACAGGCTTTCTGATCAAGTCATTCAGAATTTGCCTGCACTGTGGTGGTGACATATCCTGGCTAAGAAGATCCCACATCAAACTTACCCACCTTCTACTACTCGTATGCCCTAAACCCAGAAATGAGCCACTAAGAGCTTCTGAACATTCTTGAGTGGCTACTAGTCAAGACTATGGTTGCTGGCATACTCAAGAGCAGCCATTGGGGATGACCCAGTAACAGCCTCACCAACACATTTCCAGACTGGAAACAAACAAGTGGAAACAGAATGTGTTAAAAACCATGCTGGTCAGTAGAGGCTGCTGCCACCATAAGCATAATCTTTGCACGTGTTGTCTGATAAATTGTAAATTTAGCAAGACAGAGATTGTCCCTTACTATTTGGTTGTACTCTGCTCAGCACAGTAGTGCCCTGATTTGTTTTAGAGCATCTAGAAGCTACTACAAGGCAAATACTAAGATGACTTTTGCTGTTAGTAGCTACTGTGAAACCTGCTTAAAGGATTCAGATGCATCCTTAGTAAAATAGAAAAGAATGAGAAAAATGTAGAGACAAGCTCGTAATTATTTCAAATATCCATTTTAAATGTATACATACATTAAAAGTTATCCTTCTATGGCAGAACCATGAGTCTTAAGGTAGCTTTCAAAAATCTCAAGCACAAGTTGATTAAGATAGCTGTATTTCACATGGATGAAATGCCCAGATAGGATGAGATTTCATTAGTTCCTATCATGCAGTTGTTTAACACTTTCTGTTGTTAACTGAAGTTTAGGCCTCTATAAACACAGAATTCAAACATGTTAGTAGGGGAAAGCACTATCTTGTAGTTGAAATGACAGGATTTGGAATATGGGTTTGGGAAAACCTGTGCATTTGCTCTGCATCAGATTTCTTATTGCACCTTGTACAACTTAGGTCTAAAATTTGAGTGCCTATCTCCAAACTCTCCAGGGGCTGATTATCAGAGGTGCTGAGCATCTTCACCATCCATTAACTTCAAGAGGATTTCTGAATGTTAACCTATAGGCTAGATCAACAAAGGGACTCAGACATTGTAATACTGAGTTCTGCAATGCTTGACTCCATAGGGGAATCCACAGTCCTGACCTAGGTTTAGTTAGAGCAAATTATTCAAAAGAGTGGTGAGCTGCTTAAGGTAGCCAATAGGAAATGCTGAAAGCAGAGTGAAGATGAAAACCAACTCCCCTTTGGGACACATACAGTAACTCTGGGCTGCAGGGAAGTGCTTTCCTCTACTTAGAATTCACAGCCTTAAACTCTCTCCTGGATTGTGTCACCCAAGTCATTTAAAAAAGAGCAGCAACCTTCTTTTAAAACACAACTGTCATAGGTGATGATGCCTTCTGCTATACAACTTATATCTTAGAGAGTTCAAGTCCCTCCCCTTCTTGTGGGATTTTAAACTCTCAACTCCTATAACAGTACCATAGCCATCTGCCTATCAGCTATTCTGGGATGAAAGCAGTCTCCAACATTTTGGTTGATTCTATTCTACCATGAAGAAAAGAATGATGGATTCACAGGGCAAGAGGAAGAGACAACTAGTCCAAAAATGACCCTGCAGCTTAGTAATTATGGCACTCAGCTTGAAAAGGAAACTCCTAGATTCTGGTACCTGCCCAAAAGCCCATCAGTTACTTAATGGAAAAACAAATTATTGGATAAAACACAAAAAGAGTCATCACAGCTGAGTGCAGAACCTAAGACACTCCTTTCAAAGTGCACCAACTACTACAGGCATCCTCACCCTAGCTGTTTCTCTTATTTGCCCAATAAACCTTAATTCTTTTCCTACAAAATGGAAGAGTTCAAAGGGTAGTAATCAGTGGCTCACACCTGGCCACACCTGGCATACTGCATCCAGTTTTGCACCCCCCCCCCACTACAGAAAGGATGTGCACAAATTGTAGAGAGAGTCCAGCAGAGGGCAAAGAAAATAGTTAGAGGGCTGGAGAGCATGACTTCTGAGGAGAGGCTGACGAAACTGGGCTTATATTTAGCCTGGAAAAGAGAAGTCCAAGGGGGATTTAATAACAGTCTTCAATTACCTGAAGGATGGTTGCAAAGATGATGGAGCTAGACTGTTCTCAGTGGTGACAGATGACAGAACAAGAAGTAATGGTCTCAAGTTGCAGCAAGGGGAGTTTAGGTTAGACATTAGGGAAAAAATTCACTAGGAGGGGAGTGAAGCATTCAAGCAGGCTACCTAGAGAGGTTGTGGAATCTCCATCCTTAGAGATTTTCAAGTCCTGGGTAGACAAAGCCTTAGCTGGGATGAGATGGTTAGGAACGGTCCTCCTTTGAGCAGGGGATTGGACTAGATGACCTCCTACGGTCCCTTCCAACCCTAATTTTCTATGCTTCTATAATTCTAACAGGAGGGACTTTCTCCTGAGAGATGGGGGAGGAAGAAATTTAATTTAATGACATGTTGAACGAGGGTCTAAACACTAGGCTATGACATAAAGAAGTCACTGCCTCCTCTGATTTTAACCAGAAGTGGCAGCTGCCATTTTATTTTGTTTTGATGTTGACTATATAGGGTTAGCAGCCACACTCAAAGAGCAACTACTGGATTGGGCATCTCAAGGGAGATAAGCATAGGAATACAGGATTGAGGATCCTAGTTAGTTTTAGGCATGAGAGAGGTGCCGAGCTATTCAGCCTTGCCAAGATAGTGGCAGTTCTGGGAGCATGCAGATGCATACATTTGAGAGGCCTGTGAAACTTCAGTGCCAAAACCTGAAGTGTCCAAAATTGGTGCCACTTTTGAAAACATGAGCACTAACCTCTCTATCTCACTCACCCCAACTACAAAATGTGACTTATATTAACAGAACGGAACATATCAATACTTTTCAATCCTACAAGTTCATAGTGAGAATTAATGAATTATTGTAAAATACTTTGAGATGCTTTAGCAACTCTTAACATGCAAAGTATGACCTTTATCCTGCAAAGACTTAGGCACATGCTTACCTTTATATATAAAGGAGTGAAGGCAGTGTGGTTACTCCTTGTACTTAAACCTAAAGTTTTGAATCAAGATAAAAAGTTATCACAGCACAGCTGTGTCAGCATGTAAGGCTTGGAAATGAAAAGATGAATTCTGGAACTTAGTAAACAAAGATGAAGTACAACTATGACTTGTTTATTAAATAATGACCCAATAAAAGTTCTCAGTGCACTCACTTTGTTCACTTATCTCCAATATAAAATAAGCCAAAATCTACATATTAACTGCTCTGACAGTTTCAGGAGGAAAAGCTAAAACTATGAGTTAATACTTTCATAGTGACTAAACTACTCTCTCTCCCCCTTGGTGTCAGCCTGGGTCATCTCCTTGCTGATTCCCACATAGATGGTGGTATTCCTTCTGTTAAAATTCAGTATGCAACAGTGCTGTTTTATAAAACCTTGTTATTGTTCAACATTTTATGGGGACAAACTGGAAACAGTTTCAAAGAAAATGTACAAATGCAGAATTAAAATGTATCTTTGTTTATTATGTATATACTATATTTACAAAACACCCATTGACTTCAGCAGAGCATATGAGTTTAAAGCAAATACATGATCTGTCCAGAGTTGTTTAAGTAGTAATATATTACGAAACATTAAATAAGGCATTACCAGATAGCTAAGATGTATATTTTGCTTATCACTAACAATCTTCTGTTGAATAGTACTTTATCTACAAATTATACCTCAGTTATTTTAAATGGTTCCAGAGTGACCTTCAGTCTATTATATTACATCCAGATTAGCTTTTTATAAATATAAAGCTAAGTATGAACCTAGATGAAAGTCTACATTAGGTAGTTTTCTTAAGTTTTTTTACATGAAGACAGATTCCAGGAAAACATTAAACTATTATTAAGAAAAGTAACTTTTTCTTGGTGTTTTATAAGGAAAAAAATGACGCTTGAGTTCTCCTTCAGCTCTTACGTAGATCTTGGTCTAGAACACTCATACTTCAGAGTGCTGTCCCTGGTACACAGGGTAGCACTTGAGGCACATTGAGGCATCACTGAGACTTAAACACAAGTTTAAAGTTAAGCATGTCCTGAGTTTTGCTTTATTACGGTGTTTTCCTGAATCAGAGCTGCTGTTGCTAAGCAGATACAATGAAAACACTTACATGAAGGTCTATCATTTTAGCAAAACTCAGACAAATCTGACTTATCACAAATTTATGGGATAATTCCAGTTTCTTGACATTACCATGAAGAGCAGTTTTTAGATTTTGTTAAATGCATATAAACTTGATCACTGCATTTACTTTTGCATGGTAATTTACTCTTTAGCAATGTAGAGTAACATACCATGTTTTCTGAAATTGATCCTTACCTTGATTAAAGAAAGATTTTATTCAAATAAATAAACAGTTAAGGGCTGTATCTTCAAATAAACCAGTGTGCTTTCAGAGTGTAAGGATCAATTAACTTCAATTTGTAAGCAGACAAGTGTTTAATAAAGAAGATTTATGCAGACTGACATCCCTCCAAAAGAAAGGTTTAGATGCAATTCCCAAAACACAATTTCTTGCATCTCATTGCTTTTGCTCTTTTGATCCATCACATGAAACATTTCAACAGTATTCAGTCCAACAATACAAAACACAATTCAAGAAGCAGGGATATTGCATGTAATGTGTACAGGAGACCCTCACCATTCGTGGGGGATACATTCTAGAGATCCCCACGAATGGGAAAATCCATGAATACGTTCCAATCCATGAATGTCTGCATTCTGCGTCTGCGTTCATGAATGGCGCACATTGGTGGTGGCAGGAGTGCAGCAGCAAGTGCGGAGCTCCTGCAGATGCCACTGCCACTGTAACACTATACACTATGAAGAGAGTGTGCAAGAAGAGAGCACGCGTGGGGAGAGAGCGTGGGTTCGAATATTTGCACCATGAATATTCGAAACCACAAATCGCTAATCCGCGAATACCAAGGGTTTCCTGTATATGGTAAAAATGGCAAGTAAACAAAAGACCTTGGAGTTCATAGACAGTTATTTTGCTAAATTCATTTTTCAAGTAATATCCATATTGTCCATATCTTCTGCTGCTTTGTAAATAGAAAAAAAATATTTCAGTAGGTAGATTTCTCTCTCAAAAACAAGTGTGTGTCTTAAAAGTGCTGATGACAAGAGAAACTTTTATATTATATAACTACCACATCTTTTTAGTGTGGAGCAATTGTGTAATTTTAGTTGCATCCAGACACATTATTGATGATTTTGTTTCACTACAGGCCTGATTCAAAGCTCACTGAAGTCAATGGAAAGGCTCCTATTGGTTTTAAAGAGCTCTAGAATAGACCCAAGGGCCCATAAGCATGTGCATAAAAATTTTGCCTAAAGCAAGAAACAGATATACAGTTTCTTGGGGTTTTATTTTTAATTATGCATTAAAGCACAAGTATCAGAGATTCCAGGAAACAAGGGTGAAATGAGTAGGATGAAACGAAAGAGAGCCTGGACCTGTTTCTCAGAAAGTACTTTGCAAGGGACATCATCACTCAGAAATCCAGTCAAGTTTTAAACAAGAGAGCTAATCAACTGGCAGGTACCCCTCCTGCTAGAAACCTCTTGCCATTTTTTTTTTTTTGTGTGGTTCTAAATCACACTTTTCTCACACCTTATTTCCCCTGTTGCTGTGTGAGAGACCCATCCAACCAACAAGGGAAGCTCTAGCTAGCTCTACAGAGAAATAGTGAAACTGGCTAGACACAGTGTGAGATCAAATGCACAAAGTGTGATAGAGAGAAATGCAAAGCTCTAAAACTCTTGGTTCAGAGGTTGTACCTTTTACTAAAAATTAGCAAAAAATTGTCTGTCTGTGCAAGCTTTTGAATGCACACACCCTTCTTCAGGCTGATGAGAAATCAAAGATTGTAAAAGTGGGATAGATTTCTCAAGGGGATGGATCTCTTTTTATTGGACCAACTCTGTAGCTGAGATAAAGCAAGACAAACATTCAAAAGCTTCTCATACTTTATCCCAACTACATAGCTGGTCCAATGAAAGAGACGGCCCTAAGAAATCTTTGCCTCTCGCAGAATTTCTGGACCACTGCAGCTGCAACCTCACTCTTCCACCTCTACCAAGTGGGATAAGAAGAGAAGAGATTTTCCTCCCCCTGTTGCCAATCTCATGATACTGCTGGGTGTTATTTGTAATACTCCCAGGGACACAGGTGCTCAGAAGCGTGTGCAGTTTCTCAGTGTGAACCTTGTGCTTTCAATGGGCTCAAATGTTATCCTGTACAAAAAGGTCGGGAAGCCCGCTCCCCTGCACCCCTCCCCCACCACAGGTGGAGAAGGAAATATTTCTATGGGGATCACAGAGCTGCCTTGCTTACACCCCTCTCCCCCATACACACACCTTTAACAAACTGTTCACCAGGGCACCCGAGGGGAAAAGCAGGAGTAATGGCCACAAAGCGTTTCAGGCTTAACACTAGGAAAAACTTCTTCACAGTCAGGGTGTCCAAACTGTGGAATAAGCTCTCTCCAGTTGTGGGGCAATCACCTACCCTGGAAATCTTCAAGAGGAGACTGGATGGTCACCTCGCTGGGGTCACCTGACCCCAGTTGTCTTTCCTGCTTGGTGCAGGGGGCTGGACCCGATGATCTTGCGAGGTCCCTTCCAGCCCCTTACAATCTATGACCCCCCCCCCCACACACACACACACACACACACCCGACACCCCGACAGGCACCCCCCGACACACACACACTCCCCCGATACACACATACACACACCCCGGATTTATAAACACCCCCACACAGGCGCCCGGACCCCGCCAACCCCTGCTCACAAAGCC
>NW_005842071.1:1843344-1847939 GCF_000455745.1 Alligator sinensis | reverse complement strand
GAGGGCTGCGCGGCTGGGGCGGGACGGGGCTCGGGGCGCCGGGGCACCACGCGGGGTCCCGCGAAGCAGCGCAGCTGGCGCGGCCCCGCTTGCTTCCAAACGCACTGCATCGGGCGGCAGCCCTCAGCCCCTGTCCCGACTGACTTCTGTCACGTTTTTAGTGCTGGACACGTCCATGCTCCCGGGAGCGCTCGGCCTCCCCCCCAGGACACCGCCGACACCTTGTGCGGGTCACTTCACAGCAGCCCAGGGAGCAAGGGACCGCCGGAGCTCGTCCCGGACAAACCCCTGCCCGAGGCGGGAGCATCCCTACCCACACGCTCGACCTAAAACTGTCAACCCTGACACCAGCAGACCCAATCCCCCAACCGCCGTCCCCAGCATCCTGCTTCGATGAAACTTGGTCAATATGCACTCAAGACATCCTGGGGAGAGGGCTATGCCCCCTGCTTCAGAGGAGGCACCCCCCCCCACACACACACACACACACCCCCACACACCAACGCAGTCCATATCAGTCTGACCATGGGGTAAAATTCCTTCTTGACCCCAAATTTGGGGATCAGTCTGGCCCGGAGTGGAGAGACAAGAGTCTCTAGCCAAAACCCTCTGGCTTTGGTCCCAGCACCAGCACTGGCATACGCTGGTCAAAGTCCCCAGCCTTGGCTGCAGCCAACATTCAGTACCTCTGAGGAAGGCTCACAAACACCATGACATGTAACAGAAAGGGATCAGGGGAAACCAGCAAAGCCCAGAAGCATGGGAGACACCCATAGTAGACCATAGGCATAGCTACGCCTAGATGATCCCCAACCAGTGGCTGTCCAACCTCTTCTTGAACACCTCCACTGATGGAGAGCCCCTAGGCTCACTGCCTCACTACTAACAGTGAAGACATTTCTTCCAGATATCCCGTCTAAACTTACTTTGCTGCAATGTCAAGCCATTGGTCCTCATCCTCCTCTCTGCAGCAAAAGAAAAGGTGCTTTCCCTCTCCTTTATGACAGCTCTTCAAGTATTTGAAGACTGCCATCAATATCATGTCCCCTCTGAAGCACCTTTTCTGCATACTGAACCTGCCTGGCTCCTTCAGAGTTGTGAGCATCCCCACCTGTCCTTTACAGATCAGATTCAAAACTTTATTAGAAAATGTTTTAAATCATGGTTATTCATATCTCCTAGTTGAAATGGTCACTTCAGGAATTTGTGACATTTCTCCTTTATTTCTGCCACATCGTCAATCCTAACTATATTGAGGTGTATTTTTATAAATAATTCCTTTCTCTTTTGGTGCTATTTCTTCACAGTACTTGTAAACATAAATAGCCAATATCTCTCTTATGAAGTGTGCACTTTTCGATACTGTTCCTCTCGCCATTTCAGCTCTACCAGTGACAGTAGTGTTATGACAATTAGAGTAGACAAGGACTCCAGCTAAGCACTGTATCATCCCATCCAACTCAGAAAAGGTGGGGTGACACAGGGCAAAATTCACAAGTGAATTCATACCACCGAACTCTGAGGAATCCACTGCCTGGAGTCAGGTGTCTAAGCACTGCACACAATGCTGGAGAGGGGTCAAGCTCCTCAAAACAGGATTCACAGAAATCACCCACTGACTGAAGGACGTCTCCTGAGAGGAAAATGGCGAGGAGAGGAGAAGCAAGGTGTTTCAGAGACTCAGGTGCCCAACTGAGCTGGAGGAAGCCCTTTTACTCAGAATTAATTCACAGCCATGAGAATCCTTTCCTTTGTTAGCAGCCTAAGCCAGAGGTGCTGAACCTCCAGCCTGTAGAGCCATGGCATCTGGCCCGCAGGGCTTCCTATAGGTCAGAAAATTTGGTGGGGGGAGCAATGGTAATTACTACTGCCACCCCTTCCTGCTGCGAAATTTCCAAGCCCCCATGAGGTGGATCAGAGCCAGGCCATGCCCCCGCAGCCAAATGGGGCCAAGGCATGCTTCCTTCTCCCTGCAGGCTGGACCGTGCCCCCTTCCACCACACTGCTGGATTGGGTCCTGGCCACACCCCTTCCCCCCATGGAGTTGAACCAAGCCCCTTTCCCCTGTATGGCTGGGTCTGGGCTGAACTACCTCCCACCTTCCTCCACACACTGGATGGGGCTCCACTGCGCCCACCTCAGAGGCCAGATTGGGACCACCAGCCAGATACAACCCTCAGACAGACCAGTCACTGTCCATGTGGCCTGTTGGGCAAAAAGGTTGAACACCATTGGCCTAAGCCTTCTCAGCCCTATCTTACAAAAGAAAAAATCAGTGTCCAGAGGTTGGAGTGCCTCCCCGCCCCCCTCCCCAACTACCTTAACAACTCAGTAGGGTTAGAGCTTTCCCCTGGGAGATGAATGAATAGGATCCATAGAATCCAAATCTCTCTTCTACATGACTTATAACAGAGATTTGAACCTCTGAACCCAACCTGTCTGGAGAATGCCCTACTTCTTATTTTGAAAGACAGCATATGTTCTGAGGTGGCTCTTTCTTAGCCTCTTCTGGTGAAGCTGTTCTACTTCATATGAAATGCTTCAGTACTTAGGTCTGTTAGGGAAGTGCACTAGCCATCAGACTAAAAGTAATATGCATTCTGTCTCTGGCATAAGGACTTAAGACCCCTCTAGAATCAGGCAGCATATGAGCAAAAGTAATCTGGATCAAAATTTTGAATTCTGGAGCATAAAAGTGGTAGTTAATCACCGAGGTCCCCTTGTGGATCTAAGTCCCCCAGTGTTTAAAACATCTGTGGCTGTTGGAGAGTTCTCCACTCTACTAATTCTGCTGTTGCTATGATCACCAGAGCCGAGCTGGTAGCAGGAATGGTGGTAAAATTGGAACTAAAAAAGCCTGGTAAAAATATTTAGACCATATGGCCATTTGTTCATATTTAGACTATTTTTCTATTACATACACAGCTTTATAAATCCCTCCTTATAACATCAAGTTCTCTAGTTCCCTATTCTTGTCTAATCTTGGCAGTTAACTTTTTGGTCCTGAGGTATCCAGAAATCAAAGCAATATTTCATGTGTAGGGTTACCAGAACCACAGGGACTATCATCGCCTGGCTTCATGATTTGATACCTCTGCAGATGCAGTTCAAAATTACATTAACCTTCTTTCCCTTATCAGATTGAAAATTCAGATCAAATTTGCTGTGCAGTATCATCCCATGGTCATTTTCAAACCTCTGCTTTTCAGATTTCTCCCTTCCATGGGATATCTGTATTTCTGATAATCTTCCTTAGATATATTACCCTGCATATTAGATATTATCCTGCATATTAGGCACTTATATCTTCCTTAGATATATTATCCTATATATTATTGTTTTCAAACTGTGTATCTTGTTATTTTAAAGCTACCCATAGTCATAACCTTCTCCAAGGGGTTTAATGATGCTCCACTTGAAATATATTAGAAACATGCCTTTAATCCTTAGATCCTAATCTTTCAGGTAACTGGAACACCTCCAAAATTTAGTATCAATTGTGACATTCATTAATGTGCTCTTTAATTACTTCTATTTCATACTTCTACTTCTCAATATGATCAACACCACCAATTACACGATCCACTAATTTTATCAACTTCAAGCTCCAAACTGATTTTACCACATTTTGCTAAAAAAAAATAAAATATAGTAAAAGACTGACTATATATTTATAATTATATAAAAATACATAAAAATCCAAACTGTCCCAAAGATCATATAAAATCTTGTGTCACATTCATTCTAAGACTTATCATTTTATGCACAGCATATCTCACTGAGTTCAAGTGACTACTTAAATGCTTAAAACTAAACAAGCAAGGTTCTTTGGGTAAATGTGGAGAAGAAGGGCCTAGAGCTCATAATTCTTCAAAATTTACTTCCTTAAATTCTAAGACCTTTGTACCAGCACATTCTGTGAACCCATTCTTCATGATGTTGTTATTCAAATAGTGCATTATTAATAAGTACCAACATACCTACAAAAATCTTTACATTGTCTAAGCTGCAGGTATGCTGATATCAAGCCCTCTCATGATGCAGGTAATAATTTTCTTTGTGCTCCCTTATCTGTCCCTTCTTGATATCTCTTGTCTTCTTGTATGATCTTTCAGGCAGAGACTTTTTTTCCTATCCTCCTTTAGCACTAGCATGAAAGTCCTCCAGGTCTTGTGACTAGCCTTCTAGGTGCAATGGTGACAGCGCTAATTACAAGCAACAGCTGCACAGCTGGGCCATATGGCATAACAGCTTTGTGCTGCTCCTAGCTAATGTGGTTAGTCTTGTAACTTAAATAGTTGAAGTCTGCATTGCAGTTCTTAAAGCCAGGGTTCAAAAATATGTTTATATGAAAATAGGATCATTATTGCTTTTGAGTTTGCTTAAGCTTGCAATTTACAAGCATTCTGGAGTCATGTATACAAAGTGTCCTGCACACATCTGACAATTAACAGTAGTAATAAGTCTCTATTTCTGCTGACATTTCTACACCACCAAAATTTATAAAACAAGTGCAACTTGGAGGCATATGGCACACCTGTCCCATAGTGATCATCAGGTAAATAATGTTATTGTTAAAATTTGCTAAGTACACT
>NW_005842071.1:1813265-1843313 GCF_000455745.1 Alligator sinensis | reverse complement strand
CAAAAGTGTCTTAGAGCTGCCCTAAGAGAGTTGACACTCCCCATGAATGAGGAAATCTTTTACTGCAGTAGGGTTGGCATTTCCAGCTCTATATCTCTGTGTCTCAGCTTGTGTGACATGAAGGGGCATTTCACATTAGCAATTTCTAGCCTGTGCAGCCATTATCACCTAGTAAAATTTAGTAAAACCCTAAAGCTTCTCTTAATTAAGCCATAACCTTAAGCTGCTTCCAGGATAAAGTGATGGAGAGCCACTGTCGCCCACCTCTATTCCACTGGTAGGTACAGGCCATACTGCTTAGTCTATAAGGGTGCCTATATATGTGCTCAGGGGTGGGGAGGGGCTGTTTTAATTAGAGTGGTTCCCCAACAGCCACTCTAATTAAAACGGCTCACTGTCATGTGTATTAAATCCCCCACATTTTTAAATGGCCACAGAGGTGCTTTACCAAAGCTCATTCAAGGGACTTTAGTTAAAGTGCCCCTGTGGCCATTTTTAAATGCAGGAGGGCTTAGTACACACAACTCATTCATGTTCTAATTAGAACGTGGCGCAGACTCAATTAATCAAGTCTGCTCATTCATGTTCTAATTAGAACATGAACAAGCACATCTATAGGCAGTCAAAAATTTTAGATGCAATGGTTTATTTTGAGCCTACTGTAAGTCTATAGAAGTCAATAAGACTGTACCGTTTAGACCAGGCTGAACATGGTTTGCATAATTATATGCTATTTAATGATGCTCTTTAACCTTAAATGTAAACTCTAACAGCCATATTTTTACTACTTAAGGACTAGATTCAATTAAAAAAAATCATCCATATATGGTACATGTGACTTGCACACATACACCCATATGCACATGCATATATAGAAGGCTAAGAGGGGATTTAATAACAGCCTTCAACTACCTGAAAGGTAGTTACAAAGGGGATGGAGCAAAACGGTTCTCAGTGGTGGCAGATTACAGAACAAGAAGCAATGGCCTCAACTTGCAGCAAAAAAGTTTAGGTTAGATATTAGGAAAAACTCTCACTGGGAGAGTAGTGAAGCACTGGAAGAGGCTACCCAGAGAGATTGTGGAATCTCCATTCTTAGACGTTTTTATGATCTAGGTAGACAAAGCCTTGGCTGGGATGATATAGTTGGGGATGGTCCACGTTCGAGCAGAGGGTTGACCTGCTAGATGACCTCCTGAGGTCCATTCTAACCCTAATTTTCAATTATTCTGCGATTCTATACATACAAACATACATATATATATTATATATATGGTGCATACATACACCATATGTATGTATGCATATTATATATATATATATATGCATACATATGAATTACATATATATAAAATATGCATATGTACAAATGGTGTGTCTGTATATATATATATATATATAATCCTAGTAAAAAAGATCTATGTTTAAGCACTTAATATTCACACCTTAAATCACCACTGAAAAAGGGTAGACAGGTTTATTGTGTGGAGTTGTTAAACGTCACTTTCTGCAATGCTGCTGAGGAAACTACTAAAGAAAAAAGCAAAGTATGTTCACTTTCTGAGTACATGAAAGGGATGGACTTCACAGCCCTTAGGAAACAAATTCCAGGCACTGTCCGAAGACCAGATACAACATAAGAAACAAGTTTTCCTCTGGTCTATCATCTCTGACATAGAGGGGGTTATCTTAACATGGGAATGTATTTCAGTTTGTACACCTCCTACGGATGCCAGAAAAGATACTGACTAAGGCCAGTTAAGGATGTTTTTTGTGTTGTAGATGTGTTGTTAGGAGTTCGCTAAAATTAGATAAGGCTATCAGCTTGGTTCACATTAGTCATTTCATACAGATCACATAGTAAGAACTTCTGTTCACAACTAAACTGAACTAGAAGTAGAGAACGAGAAATTCTGATCAGTCCTTGGAACAAAGTCATCCTGATGTAACTCAGAGGAAATCCTAGCCCTTCTAAACCTATAACAATCCCACTGCTTTAAATAGGCTAATCATTTGGGGTCACTTCCACTAGATGGGTATTAAGAAGGTGGTTTAATAGCTATATCAGGGGATAAGGTAATGATATTCTCCAGCCAAGATCAGCGGGGGAGAGGGGGAGGAAAGGTAGAGGGATTTTAATAGGAAGGAAGTCCTTCAAGTTTTAAAGACAGGGACCATATCTTAGCGCTGCCTTTTATAGTCAGTAGTTTAAATGCTAACAGTATGTTTATAAATTCAGAGATTAATGTGATGGACTCATATTTTACCTATGATTTCTAAACAAATGTTTATACCCAGATTCATACTGTAAGGGTCTCACTAAGTTTGGAAACATTAAGCAAATGTGGGTATGCTATGCAGTATTTCAGTTACATTTATATCTGCTTCTATGAATACAATAAAAAAGGTATAATCTGTATCTTATTTTTTCTCCCAAATCTTTCACCTTTTTCCTATTCTGCTCCTCTTTTGATCTCTCATGAAAGTTCTCATGAACTAACAATGCTGTGTGGCTGCCAAAAATAACACCTGTAGTCATTGATTTTTCATTGTTTAAAATGCAGACAAGCCTTCTGTTTATATTGTTTTATGAGTCTAACACAAGTGTTTCTTAAAAACTGTAATTTAGACACTGTACCTAGTTGACAGTATTCCTTTTTTTAAAAGAGGCTAAAGATGGCCCGTCACACTGATTAAGTCTGTGCGAACAATTGATTTTTGTTTGTTTGTTTTGGTGGCTGAATCAAAAAAAATCAATGCAAAATTCTTTTGGGTTCTCCTTTTTTAACAGAATTTTCAGTGAATTAAACAAAACTACTTTCAGTTTGAAATGCTGCATTTAACCTGAAAAAATTGTTTTTGTGAGGCCATTTAGTAAAAGCAAATGGCCTGTTTTTCAAGACCTAAGGATGTGGGGGGTGTTTTTACCACCCTCCAGGCGTAAAAGTGGTCACCCAAAATAAGATCTCTATTATCTTATTCAGAGGAATTTTATCTAAGGTCTCCAAAGTCTGAGAAGAGTGTTCTAACCACAAGACTAGAGAAAAATATGGGGTACATCCTTAACAGCCTCTCATCTTCCAGCTATTCCATTTTGTTTGAAATATTTAAATATTCACTGAAGGAGAAAAAGGAAACTAAGTATTTCATCCTCCCAGGTGAATGCTGAAACCACTAGACCACACAGGCAGACCACCACCTACTCCTCCTTTTCTTCCCTAGTTTTTTAAATGGCACCTATGTTCCAATATCTTCTAATGACCAAATTTGACTCATGTTCACAAACTGTTTCAGACTGACCCCTCTGCACATGAGTAGCAAGACTGAACCTCTCTACAGTAATCCAAAGAGAGGACAAGGGGGAAAAGTCTGGCCAAGAAGGTTGTCACACAGTGTAAGTCTGATCCAAAGCTCACTGAAGTCCACAGAAATCTTTCCATTGATTTTAAGACTTTGGGGTAGACCCCAGGCTTGCAAGGAAGTGGAGCTGCAATCTCTTTTAGGGAACATGTCCACCTGTCTAGAATATATGCTGCTATCATCAGACAATACAAGACAAAGGCCTAAATTGCCCCCGCTTCTTAAAGCGCACTCTTGTTTTTTCAGAGGATGGACTAAACAACATCTTCCTGTTCCTTGCTTTGCCCAGGGCAAAATATGTATCTTTATTTACAAAATATGTATCTTTATTTACATATAAGTAATAGTATACTTGTTTTTTCTGTGGTTGACATATAGAGGTCTGTTGATGTCAGACTGTAGAGGCAAACTGTAATCGAATTGTTTCTTTGGAAAAAGTATTTTAATTATTGATATTGTGCTTGAAAATACTCTAAAAATATTCAAGAAATTACAATAAATCATTGTTATAGTTCTATAAATTATATTTTATTTTTATTATTCATAAGAGAGACACTATCCACTGATTTAGAAACATTCATTTTCTTTTATCATTTTGGTTTCCCTAAACTGTTCTTTATTTCTAGATAAATTATTTCTTAATAATATGCAATCCACTTTTGTTCATTTAATCATGGCTCATTAACATCCTCTTTGATGCAGTAATTTCTAAACACCTATTTCTTTCCCCGACAGTTTAAGTAGAAATGAATTGCAACTAAAAAGAAAAGCTATGGCAAAATTCGTTTAGCAAGGTAAGGATTCCCAAACATTCACCAAATATATTTGTATAAGTCATTATTAGAGAGATTTTAAAATCTCAGAGTAATTAAATATTTCATTTGTATTTATTAACTGGTTATAGTTCTTGCAGAGGATGCCATATTGATGATAGTAGGGATAAATTCTGTTGGCATAAGTAGGTCCAGATAATTGTCTATGACTACCTTAATTTGGAGGTTGGAGAGTATGTACACTGAGTGGGTAAGTGTACATGTGCATTAATGTACTTTTCCTAATGCACATTCAATATAGTACCTCCAATGTGAGACACTAAATTAATGAGCATTAGGACGCCCTAATGCTCAGTACCACAAGCACATGCTTTTTAGGTGATGCTTAATGCACAGTAGCCTATTTTACTATGCATTAGCATAATAGCAGAGTTTTTTACGCACTGCTTTAATGTGCAGTAAAATAGGCTACTGTGCATTAAAGTGCATGTATAGACATGCCCACTATGTTTGGCAAGGGAGCAGTGATGCTTTCCCATAATTTTCCTCCTGGGGCTGCTGAAGCCTGAAAGCTAAATCGGGAGCCAGGCAAGCCTGCTTCACATGGGGGGAAAGGTCTTCCCACTCCTCTTCACTGGAGAAGCAAACCGAAGCTATGTGAAAGGAAAGCCTCAGGTACAGGGAGAGAAAATCTGTCTCAGGGCTTGAGACCTCTCTTATCTCCCTCTTCTTTCCCCTTTTGTTTTTCTGAGTTTTGAGTGGGATGATGCTCTGGTGGGGGCATCAATCCCTGGAGCAAACTGGACAAGGTTGGAGCCTGGCAGTTTTGCTGGCACACTCTGGGCCAGAGCTGAGAGCCTGGCATGTTTTACTTGTTGCAACTTCTTTTGGGTTCAGCATAGCTGTGTTGCTGAACCCCAGCTGCATGTCTTGCTGGCAGTTTTGGCCACACAGACCTTGAGTGAGACAATGCCACGAGTATATTCTTCCCTAGTGGAGACTGACCAGGAAACAGAGTCCTGGCAGCTATTGGTGGTGCAGGCCTTGAGTGGGATGATGCCATGACTGTATTATTTTCTAGTGACCAGAAAACATAGTTCTGGCAGTCATTGGCCCCTGTGTTGGGGATTGTAGCATCTCAGTATGGTGGTATAGCTGAGACTACGTGTCTAGTCTGTAATCATAAGCCTGGGCCCTTTTTGCTTTTTCACAGCTATTGCGTTTCAGCCCAACTATGTGGGGCTGAACACCAGCCATAAATTGGCTGGCAGATTTGGGCCAGGGTGAAGCCCTGGCACTTCTTGCTGTTTATCCAGGCCTCAGTGGTATATAGGTCAGGCCAGCTTTCTACTGCCCAGTCCAGGCCCAGCAAAATAGGCCTGGGTCTTCTTTTGTCCCTTTTGCAGTTTATGCCCTAACCAAGTGGTATGGTCGGGTGTTAGCTGTAGTTCAGGCCCGAGCCAAGATAGTCCTGGACCACCTTTTGTTGTTTCCTAGCTGTTAGGGCTCAGTGTAGCAGAGACTAAATGTTCAGACTGTAATCAAATAGGCCTGGTACTACTTTGTTGTATGTTCAAGGCCTGAGTCCCCCTTTTATTGTTTTACAGCTGTTGTATCTCAGCATAGCTGCATAGGCGGTGGAAGGCCAGGGATAATGATGCTTAGCTCCCCCCAACAAATGCAGGGCAGCAGGTTCGGCTGCAGGGCAGCCTGGGCATGGGCTCTGGGTGGCTGCAGCAGGGGGCGGGGAATGCACAGACACACAGTCAGAGTCTGCAACAGCCCAGCAGCGTGTAGAGCACTGCCCAGCACAGCATTTACTACTTCAGCAGCAGTAAAGGTTGTTTTACTGGCCATGTATCCTAGAACTGTGTGTAAGTCTTGGAGCAAAGGAATAGCTGAAGCATGCTGGAGATTCCAGATTTCTTACTTCTGAATGCAAAACTAAGACAAACTTCAATAGGACCCTATAAGGTAGGGGTGGGCAAAATACGGCCCATGGGCTGCATGTGGCCCACAAGGCCATAGTATCCGGCCCGCGGGGCCCCTAAAAAGTTTATAAAATTAATATTCATCTGCCCTTGGTTCCTGTAAAAAATGACAGGAACCAAGGGAACGCCGGCCAGGCCCCCACACCAACAGGGCCCCCCCGGCCCCGCCCCCCAGCCGGAAGCCCCAGCAGGGGCTTCTGGCCTGGGACCACGTGGCTGCCCCACGTTAGAACCTTAGGTAAGGGGGAAGGGTGGGAGGAGGGCAGGGGAAGACCCCGGGGAAAAGTGGCCCGGGGAAAAGCTGAGCAGGTTGGGTGGGAAGCGGCCCCTCACCCACTCTGTGGCCAGCGTCCCATGCTGCAGCTGCTTGCAGCCCGCCTGGGGCTGCCTGTGCCTGCTCTAGACAGCCCCATGGGCTGCAAGCGGCTGCCGCAGCGGCCCCCTCCCTTCCCAGCCACTCGCAACTTGCATGGGGCTGTCTGGAGCAGGCACAGGCAGCCCCAGGCAGGCTGCGAGCAGCTACAACACAGGGCACAGGGCACAGGGTGGGGAGAGGCTGCTTTCCCCCCCACACGCTCAGCACCACCTTGTAACCCAGCCCCACTGCCAGTCTGGGCCCCACGCCGGCTCTGGGCTCACCCGTCGGGGCTGCGCGTGGTGACAGCAGCTGCAGGCCCCATACTTGCCGTGCCGGGCAGTGTTTGCCACTGTCGCCCCTGGGCTGCCCAGCACACAAGCTCCGGGTGGGCAGCAGCAGTCAACACTGCCTGTCACAGCAAGCAGGGGAGCCACAGCTGCTGCCACCTATGGGTAAGCCCAGAGCCGGGTTGGAGTCCAGGCTGGCAGCAGGGCTGGTTTACAAGCTGGTGCTGAGCATGGGGAAAAACGGCTCCTTGCTTACCCCATGGCCAGTGCCCTTCGCTGTAGCCACTTGTGGCCCACGCGGGGCTGCCTGTGCCTGCTCCAGACAGCCCCGTGTGGGCTGCAAACAACTGCAGCAGGGAGCGTTGACCATAGGGCGGGTGAGGGGCTGCTTTTCCCTGCACTTAGCACCAGCTTCTTCCCTGCTGGCAAGCAGGGGGTCAGGGCTGTGCGCTACCCCCCACCTGCACCACGGGACTGGGGGGCACTGGGAGTGAGTGGGCAGGGAGTCAGCAGGAGCACAGGGCCCACACCAGTGCCCCGGGGCTAGTGCCGGCGGGGCCCACAGCAGGGTGGCAGGAGCACAGGGTCCCAGCTGGCAGGGTCTCTATGGAGCCAGGCTAGCTCCCCCCCACCCTGCTGGTGCAGCCCAATCCAGCTCCACAGACCCCTGCCAGCCTGTGCCCTGCTTTGGACCCCACCGGTGCTAGCCCTGGGACATTGGTCCCAGGATGGTGACCAGGGGGCAGGGCACCTGTCAAGGGGCGGGGCTACCCATGCGGCCCTCGACCGCCTGCCAAAACTGGGTAAGCGGCCCCCGCCTGAAATAATTGCTCACCCCTGCTATAAGGATACATGAAAGCCAAGCACAAAATAAGCCTCTAATTGACAGGGTGGCAAAGGCCTGTTACCTTCCAGTCTCTATGGACAGAGCAACATAAGGGCCCCTACCTTAGTGTTTTTGGAGTGGGACATGAAGTGGAGTCCTAAAACACCTGAGCAAGGGCAAGTAGAAATAACTACAAAAACAGTTCTTATTTCAATTAAAATAGTACAATCTCAGTGAATGCACTTCTAAGAAACATCTGAACTGAGTCCAAGCTTCAAGCCTAAGACAATAATCAAATTTGCATGAGAAAACTGGAGAGAGTTAAAACCATTCTTGTCCATTTTCAAGGAAACTGCACCCACAAATACTTTTTATCAGGATATAGTTACAAATATGACATCAGAACAAATTCTCACTGGGTGATTCTATATTTGGGGAAAACATTGTTACTTACCACCTTCTGGGAAAAGATTACAAATTAACCTTTTGTGGGTGATATATCTACTGCAGTCACATCCTCATAAACTGATTTGGCAATCTGACCAAAGTTTAGGGGCAGGCATGATGAATTTGAAAGCTGACTCAAACTTTTTGGGCCTAAATTTTCCAGTTTTCCAATTTTCCATATGCAGCTTTGCACCCACAATTAATTGCCAACATAAATTATAATATACATTACTTAGATTTTTAACTACTTGAATGAGCCTGCAGGCAAAAGTCAAAAGTTCAGATGTTGACATTCATCTCTCAAGTAAATTATATTTGCATATATATATCATCACTTTCTCATGTGAACAAACTCTCAACCTAAATTTTCCCTTTTCAAACTCTCATCTCTGCTAGCTGCTTCCTTATAGAAAATTTAGGTTGAGAGTTTGTTCACATGAGAAAGTTTCACCAGGAACTTAAGCTGTTAAAACTGGTGTAAATTCCTGTACAAAAACAGATTGTTCATTTAAACCAGGACTACTGAGGTATCCTCAAGAAGATTGTGTCAGTTTAATTTAAACTGACATAAGCCATTCTTATGCTGAAATGAGTACTCAAACAAGCGTTAGCACTACTCTAACTGAACTGGTTTAAAAATCAGTAAGTTAGGTTGATGCAGATTTCTTGTGTAGACAGGTTCTGAGTTTATCGTTAACTGGACAGCCAATAAAAAGAGCACCATTCTACCCAAAGCCCCAGAAATTCAGAATTGATGAGCAAAGTGATCTCTGCACAGCCTTTGCACCTCCCCCTGCTTTAAAACTAGGACTACACAAACATATACTGGTTTAGTTAAACTGGTTTAGTTAAGCTAGTTTATCCAAACATCTGTATGGACACACACTGGAAATAGTAAGAGGGGCAAGCACACCAACTATTTATGGCCTAGGTTCCACCTTTGAGTACTCCTCAGTGGCCAAATTGTTGGGCTCCCAGCTCTATTTTTTTTTAACCAATGAAGCAGCAGAGAAAGGCCTTCAGGTTGCAATCAGATCTAGACAGTGAATGTAAAACATGTAGTTTATGTAGTCCGCACAAACTCAATGTTGGTGATAGAACACTTGCATAAGAAAAATCAATATTTAAAACAGAAAACAGCAGTAATCACATCAAGATGTGTATTGGCATGTATATGGTATTTATTGACATATATATGCTATCAGAAACTTCAGAGAGACCAAGAAATTAAGTAAATGTTGGGCTAGCAGGTGGCAGAGAGAAAGATTAAAAATTCTAAATAAAGGTGGAGCAATAACTTGGACAGCAGCTATTTCTCTAAGGAGAAATGCAAAGTGCTGCACCTAGGGAGGAAGAATGTCCAGCACACCTACAGCCTAGGGAATGACCTGCTGGGTGGCAAAGAAGTGGAAAGGGATCTTGGAGTCTTAGTGGACTCTAAGATGAACATGAGTCGGCAGTGTGACGAAGCCATCAGAAAAGCTAATGGCACTTTATCGTGCATCAGCAGATGCATGACGAATAGGTCCAAGGAGGTGATACTTCCCCTCTATCGGGCGCTGGTCAGACCGCAGTTGGAGTACTGCGTGCAACTCTGGGCGCCGTGATTCAAGAGGGATGCGGATAACCTGGAGAGGGTCTAAAGAAGGGCCACTCGTATGGTTAAGGGCCTGCAGACCAAGCCCTACGAGGAGAGACTAGAGAAACTGGATCTATTCAGCCTCCGCAAGAGAAGGTTGAGAGGCGACCTTGTGGCTGCCTATAAGTTCATCACGGGGGCACAGAAGGGAATTGGTGAGTATTTATTCACCAAGGCGCCCCCGGGGGTTACAAGAAATAATGGCCACAAGCTAGCAGAGAGCAGATTTAGATTGGACATTAGGAAGAACTTCTTCACAGTTCAAGTGGCCAAGGTCTGGAACGGGCTCCCAAGGGAGGTGGTGCTCTCCCCTACCCTGGGGGTCTTCAAGAGGAGGTTAGATAACCATCTAGCTGGGGTCATCTAGACCCAGCACTCTTTTTGCCTGTGCAGGGGGTCGGACTCGATGATCTATTGAGGTCCCTTCCGACCCTAACATCTATGAATCTATGAATGAATGAATCTATGAATCTATCAAATGGGAACACACGGAAGTAGTCTGCAGCCTTAGTAAATCAAATTGTTTTTCTGGTAGCTCTTACAGAAAAGGTGTTGGAGAGGGTTTTAAAGACTGAAAAATAAAGGTAAGAGGAGTTGAAAGCCTGAGAATCCTATTCAGATTAGTTTATAAGTTTTGTTTCAAAACAGTTTTATTCCACTTCTTCCATCTCATATTGTCATGTAATAATCCTAGAACAATGATATTATTGAGGCCAAGAGGGCAAAAATCCAAGAGTATTATCTACTGTGACTCAACAAAAGGCATATGTATGCTGTCTCAAACAGCTGAGCAACAAAAAATATCAAGCCACCTCCTGCATAAAACAATTGGTTCATTATTTACAAACTATTTACAAGACTTACAGCTTGGATTTTTGACAATCTTGTAAATTGTGAGATTGGTATTTTTTAAATTTAAATATTACTGTAAATAGTAATATAGTATTAATGGCATAATCTACTTCCTTTTTCAAATAACTTTTAGTACAATTGCGAGACCATGTTTAAATAATTTTGTAAAAGTTCAATTCTGCATGCAGCTCTACTAACATCTTCAGCTAATACTCAATATATTTTCAGAGAACAGAGAAGAGGCTCATTGGAGTAAATTTGGTACTCACTGTTAACCACAGCTCAGAAATATTATATTTTAATATAATTTTTTTAATATGAAATTATATTCTTTTGAATGCTGAAGTAGTTCAGAAAATAGGCTTACTGACTTTCACACTTTCCCAGTGGATTTCCTGACAGCCAGTTTGAGAAGTGACATTGCTTTTTAATATCAAGGCAGCTGCCAGCACAATATTATGACTTGCTGAATTTAATTAAAACGTTTTTACATAAGACACAATGGAAAATTTATGTGACGTGAGAAGTAGCTCTTACCATGTGAGCTTGCAGAACCCTATACTAAGCCAAGCAGGTGCAGTTCTATTTTATAGACACAGTTAAGATTTTGAAAACCAAAAGCTGCAACTACTTTAAAGTTGTTATTGTGTAAACATCTCAGTTCTCTAGATGCTAAATATCCTACCATTGTCATCACTGTGAGCAAAACAGATAACCACTTTGTGGTGCCCACAAAAATACTTTGTGGCCAGTAACAAAGGATTTTCACCAAGGTTATCACCCTTGATGAGCCTTGCTTACTGATAAAGGTGTTTTCACAAGAAAAAAAATCTTGCAAATATATTTAATTTAAAGCAAAACCACAGTGAATACCTGTGCTATTCAAAATCTATGGGAAAGTGGGAATTGGCATGTGATAAATACAACAGGATGAGTACAGTGGGGGAAACAAGTTTCAGCATTCTCAGAGTTTGTCAGAGTCAGGGGAGATGCAGAGGGGGTGCATGGGGGTTCACATACACCCCCTGAGAGCGCTGGTGCACCCCTTGTCCAGCCACGCTCCCTGTTTAGCCAGCAGGAAGGGGAGCAGGTGGGAACACCAGTGGCCCCCCTGCGAGTGCTGGCCAGGTAGCAGGGCTGCCAGCAAAAGCGGCTGCGCCACTTCCAGAAGTGACCGCACGACTTCTGGAAGTGGTGCGGCCATTTTTATGGTGAGTGAAATCAGGAGTTCCAGAATGGGATTGGCTGCCGGGGGACCCTGCCCCCCGGCCAGCAGGATCGGCTGCTGGGGGACACCCCCACCCTGTCACTGACTGGTGTCAGGGGAGCACCAGACACCCATGGTCAGAGTTGATTGGGAATATATTCTTCAGATGAAATAGATGAAAAATTCCAAGCTGTCGAAACTGAAGTTCTTCACAGAAATATACCAGTCTTGACTTAACTTTTCAATTCCAAATTAAAATTTCTGACTTGTGAGGGAGTAAAAGAGAAGAATAACTAACTAACCACTTGGGCACATACCTGGAATAGGGGAGAACTGGATTCAAGTTCTTGCTCTACCTGGTTTAGAAGAGCAACCTGAACCTCAGTCTCCCACATCCCAGATGACTACCCTAGCATTACTGAAGCTGCTCCACTTTGCATGGACAATCAAATGTTCATCAGGCCAGCAACTAACTGAAAAGCTTGGAGATTATAGCTCTTATTTGGAAAATGGAAGGCTTGAGTTCTAAACCTTGGTTTGAACCAAGTGGCATAGGGTAGAGGTTCTGAAACTTTTTCTTATTGCATACCCCCTTCCAGATTTACCAGCTGCCCATGTACCAGCATACATATATTTTATATTTTAACCCCTTAAATGTCAATTATTATTATAATGAAAATTATATTTGCCATTACACAGATTCTCCCATGTACCGCCCAGAGATGTCTTGCATACTCCCAGGGGTATGCATACTAGTTTGGGAATCCCTGGCATAGGGACTTGAGCATGGGCATTTCACATCCCAGGTAATGCTGAAAACAAAGGTTATTGTTTATTCTAAGACTGAATGGCCTGTTTCTTGAAAAATGTATTTGAAAGGTCTCGGCTTCATCCCAATGCAAAATGCACAGTCTGAAATTAGCTATTTCTTTTGTGCTATGGGAAAACCCTTTCCTACCAGCTCTAAGTGTTGACAGACAATGGAAAGAACAAAGAGAAACTATAAACCTTATTTGATAGTAAAACACCAAGTCAGACTTCAGAAAAAGCTTGTAGATGGAGGCATTTTCACTTTAAGACAGTATCTTACACCACATGTTTCTAAGTTTAAATAAATGGCTACAAAGAATAAACATGTATTGCTTGGTATTATCCCCAAGTGGTGCAGGCATTCTGCATGGAAAAGAGAATTTCTGAGATGTGTGCAATATATAATTTTTAAAAACTGCATTTTGAGAGAAGTTCAAATATATACTAGTTTGAATAACTTTGTTTTTTGATAACTGCAAAACTGTTTCAATATGGATTTGGTTTTAATTTCACTGATTTTTTAAAGAAATATAAGAATCTGCTGTTCCAGTGGTCTCAGTTGTCTTAATTTCTATAGTTCTTTATTTTTAGCAAGCCACTTATTTGTTTACCTGATCAGCTGGCATTTATCCCCAGATATACAAGAAAGAGTCAGTAAAACTCAGTTTTGAAAACAGCTGAATATTTGCTAGAGATGAGCAGCAAGAAAACTGTTTCTGTCCCATCAGCATCTCTGGTGTTATCTACAAACCAGGCTGTAGGAAGTGCACTGAACAGGGGACTGTTTCTGACCAGTTTTGAGCCAGAAACCTTTGAGAGGCAAATGTAATAGCTGCTATACTACAGGAACTGAAGGTACTACAGAAATTAAGGTCACTGTTCATATCCAGATCCTTCTGTGATGGGCTAGCTGGCAGTGATCTAGCCCGGCGGTTTTGAAAGGGCAAAAGATGATTGGAGGACTTGGGATTCCTTTTCCTCACCAATCTGGTAATGATTTGGCCCAGGGGTTTTGAAGGGGTAAAAGATGATTGGAGGACTTGGGATTCCCTTTCCTCACCAATCAGGCCCCCCAGACTCACCCTCTGTGTCCCCTGATTGGCCCCTTGGGTCACCTGGAGGGGGATAAAAGGGGCAGCACAGCTGACTCAGGAGAGACCAGTGAGGGACCATGAGGAAGGAGCTTCAAAGAGCTGAGCTAGCAGGGTGGGAGCAGTTGCCCCAGAAGAGCCTGGAGGAGCAGGACCTACAGGCAGCAGTTGGACCCTCAGCAGCACAGCGTGCAACTGGCAGGAGAGGTTTCCTGCTGGGCTCCAGGATCGCCTACAAGAGGCTGCAGCCAGCTGGAAAGGCTCCCTCGCTCCAACAAAGATCTGAGCATCAACCTGAGAGGTTCCCAGCTCAGCTTCCAGCTCCTCCAATCAGAGGCCAGGCAGCTCGATGTGAGGCCAGGGCTCCAGGAAGGTCAAGACCCCTAGCAGCTTGGCGCAGCGCTACCAGTGGTGGCTGTGTAGCAGCGTTTCTGCCTACCATGTGGGAGATCTGAGTGCAAGTCCCAGCTGAGGTGACTTGGGGTGAGTGAGCTAATAAGAAGCAAAGCTTCTTGCAGTAGAAAGGGGTCATTGTGTTTCCCCCCTCCAGGTACCTAGGCCCTATATTTCCTTGTCATTTGACATTTTGTATTTTGTGCCTTTTTATATTTCACCAACCAGTATTGTTTGCTCTGTTGCTTGTGTTTTATATTTTGTTAACCCTGTCTTTTGTCAATGATTGTAAGTGTCTAACCTTTGTTGAATCCTGCCCCCTTGGGGCATTGTAGTGTTCACTATACCCCCTGATTTATGCCCATTATGTTCCCAGTATTGTTCCCTCATTAAAAGGTATATGGTTAAGTCCCCATTGGTGGTCTGGCTCTGCTCTATAGGGGAAGGAGAGTCCCTACACCTCCCTCAATGCTTGTGCACCTGCTTTGATCCCTTCAATTGGAGAGGGGGTACCTCTTGGAGTACCGCCCGGGTTACACTTCAAAAGCTGGCTCTCAGCTTCTAGAAGCAGAAAATGCCATAGCCAGGGTGAAGAGACTCTATGCTGTTCTTGAAATGGAGACATCTCAGCTCTATAGGGCAGGAGTACAGCCAGGAGGACTTCCTGTTGTATTTAATAAAAGTCATAATTGGAATGAAGGGAGGGATCTCTACAGCTCCCCCTCCTGAACTGGGACCTTACTCCTGCTGCCAACTTTTCCTGGGTTGATGAGACAGTTGAATCATGGTGCCATACCCACTGCATAGCCAGGGACAACTGCACTTAGAATCATAGAAAATAAGGGTTGGAAGGGACCTCAGAGAGTCATCTAGTCCAACCTTCTGCTCAAAGTAGAACCAGTCCCAACTAGATCATCCCAGCCAAGGCTCTAGCTCTGTCTTAAAAACCTCCAAAGATGGAGATTCCACAACCTCTCTGGGTAACCTGTTTCAGTGCTTTATTACCTCCTAGTGAGAACTTTTTTCTGAAGAGCTGCTGCCCAACCAGTCAGCTCCCAGCCTGTAGCTGGTGCATGGGACTGTTCTAAGTACAGGACTTTGCACTTGTTCTTGAACCTCATGAGAATTTTGCCTGTGCCGAACTGTTTGGTAACCCAGAGACTGCGTGGTCAGGGCCTTGGTAATGTCCATGTGGATGTACATGATGCTGCACCCCACCCCAAGCACGAGCTGAACCAGCTCTCCAAAGTGGTGGCACACTTTGACTCTGTGCTGGCAGAAGTATAATATCCACTGGACCTGCTGCACTAAACCTAAAAAAAATACCAGGTCTTCTCTGCATTCATTTCCCTGAACTCCTCTTTTCACATTATTTCATTAACTTGTTCCCTTAGTTTGTCAAAATTTATCCTTTGGAAATAAAAACAATTATCCTCCCCCCATCCCCCACCAACTATAGACCTACTTTGTTTGTCCCTCAATTTATTTGCATGTGAATTGATTAATTTGCAAATAAGGTCATTTCCTATGGTATCCACATAACTTTCCAAAACCAAATCAAATTAGAATCAACTGGACCATGAGCAAAAGGGGTCAATATTACTTTCAACCTGCAATGGATAAGGCCTTTTGTCAATGAAAACTGTCAAGAAACGCATTGTGGCTTTGCACACCCAGAGGGAGGGAGGAAGGGTGGGGGGGAAGGGTTCCCCAGTGGGTGAGGATTCCTGAGCAGCCAGCCAATTGGTGCTTTCCTCTGGGCTCTGCTGTCCTTGGGAAGGAAACAGGGCCCTCCACAAAGCACACTGAGATCTCTGAGCACCAGCCCCCTGGTTGCAGAGCACCAGCAATACACCTGTAACACACATTTCTCACTGGAAACTTTCCAGAAATTCTTAGCACTACAAATGAAGGCCTGTCCAGACCCCAGGTCACGATGCAATGACCAGATAGTGGAACGTCTGATAGTAGAAGAGACAGACACAGGAATGCAAGTAGCTTTAGAATGATCCTACCATCAACCAAAAAGTAAGTGGCACGACTAGGGAATGCACTGATTCAGAGCATCCTTTGCATGGTCTCTGCTGGTGAGGCTCCAATGGAAACTAAGCCTGGCCCTTCCAGAAACCTTCAAGCAGGACAGCAGCAATAAAAACACCTGTTTGAGATAAATTCCACCTTGCTGGCACAAGAAGGTTTAATTTACACCTCTCTGTGCCAGGACTAAGAACAATTTGAACTAATACACCCTGATGGGTTCTAAATTAACTAGAACCATTCAGGGGAAAAAAAGACCTACTGTAGGTTTCATTGTGGACGGCACAATGAAACATCTGCTCAGTGGACAGCAGAGTTCACAAAAACAAACAAGGTGGTAGCCTGCATTATGAACAAGAGACTGTAATAATGAAAATACATAATGCCACTATAAATAATTGGGATGGCTTTACTTATATACTGCATTCAATTTTTGTCACACTTTCCCAGAAACAATACAGCCATAATACAAAAATACAGGAGAAGGCAGAGAAGGACAACAAAAATCAGAAGGTGCTAGAAAAACACCCTAACCCCAGAAACAGGACAAGGTTACAAGTGCTTAGTATGAAAGAAGTAAAAAAAGGAGATGTGTGAATACCATTGTGAAATGTATGGAAACAGTAAGTTAAATCGGGCACTTGTTTTTACACTTTTGCAAATTACTGTAACAAAAGGAAATGATTTTGCTATACAATACATAATTAAAAACTGTGGAATCACCGACACAATATATCAGGCTCAGTGGGATTCAGAATTTAAGTGGGCATTTACATAAAGCCAAGAATATTAAAAATGCATGTACACTAATAATTTAATCACATTAACCATCCCCTTGTTTTGAAACTCAAAGCAATCACTAACTGCACAGTTAGCAATTTCTTGCTTAGATCAGCTATTGCAAAGTTGTCTATTATTTTGATTTTACACCTTTCTCTGTAGTATTGTGTACTATCTACAATGGTGGAGAGGCTGCCACAGTAAATGGGCCAATGGTATGACCTGAGATAGTAACAGCTCTGCTTCTATATCCAGGGAACAAAGGCCCTTGTTTTGATAAAATCAATATACCTCTTTTCTGACATCTGTAAAGCTACACCCCAACTCCTACTGTGTCTAAAAAATAAATGACATTCTCTGTGCATTAATCACCAGAAGAGGTACAGCACTAAGGAGATGGTGGAGGACCCATGTATACAGCTATTGATACAGTATGTCCTAGAAATTAGAGATAGAAAAGACTTTTCAGCTCAGCTAATCTGCCATTTTATTATTATTAAGGTATGTTGTGCTGGCACCTATAAGTAACCATGCCAGGGCTCCAGTGAATTAGATGCATTGAAAAACTATAGAAAATGACAGCTCTGGTCCACAAATCCATGCAGTCTAGAACAGAAAATAGTTCAACTAAACAAGGCAAATAAGCAGGCCATAGTGACCCAGGAAAAATGGTAACAAAAAAGGAGAGGGGGTACATGTAAATCAGGATCAGGGGGTCACAACTCACCACTGCCTACACCCAGACAACATATATTCTGCTACAGGTCACTGGCTCCCTTAACTAAAATCAACCCAATGTCCCTGTGACCAAGAAGATGCCCCATCTGTACAAATTAGGAAAGTGAAACATTACCTGTATCTTGTAACTAGAGAGAGAAAGGAAACAGGCTCAGCAGGAGTTCTGTGGAGAAGAACTGAGAGGTTTATCACTGGACTTTCCTGAATTAAAAAACTAGGATCAGAGAGCGGGAAAGAGCAGTAGAAAAACTGGCTTGCTGATTTCCCTATCGTGGAAATTGAGCTAGAAGGTTGGAGAAAGCTAGAGACAGGATTTGCCTGCTGATTCTCTGAAGCTAGAGAGCTGGAGCTAGAAGGCCAGAATGGGCTGAGCACCAGATTATCACAGGGGAGTATCCTTTGGTTTGTCTAAATTAGAGTGTGAGAGAGACAGACAGCTCCCAAAGAGATCTGCCTGGGGTACCTTTGCTCAGACAGGCAGGAAAGGTCTCCAGCAAGAAAGACTGAGGTAAGTAGTTGATATACAGGATTAAGGAAGAGTTTCAGGAGTGGCAAAGGATGGTGGAACTGGCGCAAATGCCCCCTAATGCTGTGTTAACTGGTATTTTACTAACCGGAATACTCTATTAACTGGAATTTCCAATATCCCCCAATAAAAATCCTCACTTTAGCAACCGGAATCTTTGCCAAGTCTGTCGCACATCAAGTATTTGCACTACTCGTATGGCACTGTCTTCCATATAACTCTCAGATAACCGGCACCCCCCTTACTCCACTCCTGCCAGATAACAAAACTTTTGCTGTATATATTTATATAGTATTATATTTAGGAGTCCTGAGGACAATATGCATGAAGAGGGATACCGTTTTTTAATTCTAATGCTATATCTGGTCTAGTTACAAGTCTTTCTTTCTGCTCAATCTTCCATTATATCTGACTTGTAGAAAAATCACAAACTAAATATTGGCAGGAAATCAAGTGCACACACCTGCAATGACATACTTTCTATAATAGGAGAACTTGGGCTGCTGACTTGTCACAAGTACCATGCCTCACATTCCAGAAGGCAAAAACAGAACAATAATCATCATGCTGTAGGAAAACACCGAAAAGAATAAATATAAAATAGGTATGTTCTATTTGTCTGCATAGATGGCTCTGAATAACTAACTCCAGCAACAAACCTAGGAACAAAAAACATTAGCCAAATGGTACTAAAAACTACTGAGAAAGGAAAAAGTCCTCCCTGCAACTTAAGTACCCAGGAGAAAATATTATGGTCTCGTTTATAACTAACTCAACAGTTACATTCAGCAGAGCTGTATTTACTTCTGCTTGATATATAGAGTAGACTAGTTTAAAGAACCTGAGAATCAATGAAGTGAAAGACTTCCCCATATGCCATGACTGACATATTAGATCCCCCATTTCCAGAAACAAGGCTGAGATTAAAAAAAAGTGTTCTTGTGGCAGGTTGACATTTTTTCTGAATCATTCAGCTCAACTGTAGCCAGGATCCACACCCTTCAAAAGCTTGCACAATTTAGAAGGCTTCAGATATTATTTATCTAGAATAGGCCTTTAGATCCTACTTCCTGCAAATCTTTTAGTAATAAAAAATGAGGGCAGAGACACACAATCAACACACAATATTACCTAAATAAGTAGGCTGTTTCTCAATGTTTGCAATGCAACCAAGTAGCAGTTCATGGTCCTCATCTACAATCAGGTAACCAGTGGGAAACCTTCCCTTGATTAAAAATGGCCTTGGATCAAGTATTACATGAGATAGAAGTAAATGTAGGAGAAGTCACACACTTCTGATGGCTTGAATTTTCAAATGTTCCTTCAGTGCACAAATAAGATTATGCTATTTACGTAAAATGCTTTTATCATCACCAAATGGCTTGATCTCTTTTCTCTAACTTGGGCTAATATTCTGTCACATGTTATCATTCCCTTTAATTAGAAGGTCAGGGGATGGGTTAATAGTAACACTTCATTCCTTTTGGAAATATAGAGTATCTCCTCAACATATTTAAACTACTTCTCATTTCTTGAATTTACTGGAAAAGCAGATTAGTAATTTAATCTTTTGGCACCACCTGTTGCATATTTCTGGAAACACTATAGCCAAATACTCATAGATTCTAAATTATACCTTTATCTTCCTAAATTTACAGTAATTATTACTGCTTTTTGATGAACCATTTGATTTCAGTTGTTCAAATCATTCAAACAGGACATTAAAACCAGTCTGTGATGTAAAGCTGCCTTTCCTAAAGCTCCTCCACTTCCCCAGCATAATGAGACCAAGCCTGTCTTCCTTTTTAAGACAGGCTTCACACTAGCAGCTGGATTCTGTGTCTCTTCCTCAAGTGTATTGTTTCAGTTTTAGTCAAGAGAAGCTGCTATGCTCAGCACCATCAGACAAGTTATTTAGATGTTCAGTTATGGAATTAGGTGTTTAACATTGGGCCCTCAATTAAGATATGGTTCTGCCCCCCATGTTTTAAAGATCATGAAATTAGATATCTGTCTAGTTAGTAAGTGATATTTTACCTCATATTGCCTCAAAGAAAATAAGCCACTTCAACTTGATCCAATTGCATTCCATGACAGTAAAAACAAATAGAGACTGGAAAGCAATCAATCATAACTAAAAACAATCAGCAACTATAAAACTAGAAAGAGTGAAGAGTTACAGCAAATACTGTTACCAGAACCCTCCTAGGAGTGGTCCTGCTGCAGATGAATTTTGCCATTAGAATCTCAGATGTTCAAACCTTTTCTTAATTATAGGCATCTTCAAACCCTGACTATGTGGTTTTCTATCCATGGCTGGCTAGGAGAGTGCATTTGCCATAGATTCAAACCTTTGTGACCTTAAAAAATATTATCTATATAGAAAAAGTAGAAAGAATATGTACAGAAAAACAAGCAACATTAAAATGAATTATTTGAAAATGCAGACATATCTTTAACACTATTTTATTCCCAAGGTAATCAAGAATTAAGGCAGAACCAGCTGTTTTTCTTCTGTAATGTAAATATTTAGGGGTGAGTGGCTGACTTCAAGCTAGTTTTCTTACTAGAAGCTTCCTAGAAAATTCATGCTGATTCTCTACAAAATTTAGGTTCTTCTTGACAATGCTTTTTGTTTATTAATGCTTTCATGCTGTTTGTTTATTCTTCCCATGTAACAAACATAGTGCTGCTTAGATACTGTAGTTATGAGGTCTGAAGATCATGCGTTTAACTGCTTCATTTCTGAAAAATCATCCCACTTTTCTAGCTGAGCTTCTTCGTTCAGTGCCTCGCTCTTTGTTCAGTGCCTTGCTCCATACCAAATAGAAAATGGCAGTCCCTACTTCAAAGAGCCTGGAGTCTATTTAGTTTAAATGTACTTAAACTAGTAATAGTTTTGATTTTTCTTTAACCATAAGAACATGGAATCTGGCTTTTAGTTTAAATTGAGAGAGATCGTTGTCATATATATGATATATTACTGTATTTACTTGAATCCAAGATGAGTTTTTTCCCCCCCTCCCAATCAGTATGGGAGGGAAAATAGCTTTTTCTTGAATTCAAGTACTGACACAGGGCAGGCAGCAGCTCAGCTCTGACTTCATCTCCAGGCTCAGGGATGAAGCCAGGGCTGAGCTGCTTCCTGCCCTAGGCTGAATGGCTTGCGCAGCAGGAGAGGGGGCAGCCAGCTGGGAGAAGCACGGGGGAGACAACAGGATTGTAGCGGGGAATCTGCAGCTGCCCTCTCATGCCTGTGCCTGCATCCCCTACCCTCTTCTGTCCCCTGTAGCTTCTCTCCTCAATTACCAATTGCCCCCTTGCTACTCCTTATCACCCAGCCCAGCTGGAGATTACCACTGCTTCTCCCTGGCTGGTCTAGGCCTGGGTCACCACCCCGAAGGAGTAGAGCTCCAGCAGAAGGTAAGTGGAGGAGGAGGGGGACAGGCAACAGGTGGCTGTGTGGCAGAAGGACACATGACAGGGAGCAGGCAAGAAGTGGGGTAGGCATGGGGGGAATAGGGGGCAGGGGTGCTGACCCCTCACCTCATGCTGCTGCCGCCCCTCTCACCGCAACAGGGGAGGAAGAATTTAAGACCAGTCCCCCAATAATTAGATTCTATATGTGGAAAATTACAACAAATTTACCGTTTACCATGTACAGAATCTAATTACTGGGGTGGTGGTCTTAAACTCCAAGTCATCTTGGATTTGTGTTAATATGGTATTTTATTTTACAGGTGCCCCCACACATGTAGCTAATCCTGATTTATGCCAATCAGCTATTTTTAAAAAGGACTCCTAATCAGTAGTAAAATAACCTTTCAGTTCTCCTCACCTTGATCTACCTTCCTTCTCCTCTGTACCCATCAAACTGTAGAGATGGCTAATCTAGGTTAACACTAGTTCTTGTTCTCTATAGCAGAATATTTGTTTATACACAAGACTACTGTTCGGTTCTGAAAGAAAATTATCTTTGTGCCCCCAGAGCCGTCCCTGGGTGGGGGGTGGGGGGGGCAAATTGGGGCGACTGCCCCGGACCCTGTGCTTTGGGGGGTCCTGCGGAGTTGGGCGGGGCGGAGCAGCATGGTGACTCTGGGCTGCTGCTGGCTTCACGTCCAGCTACTTGGCACCCCCCGCCGCAGAATCCTCATGTCTGGGGAATGGGCCCCGCACTGACTGATTTGCCCTGGGCCCCACACCCTGCTCAGGTCATCTCCCCAAGAAAACACATGTTCAAAGCAGACCACTTAAAGAGATCTCCTTCCAAGTATGAAAAACTCTACTAGAAATCTCTCTCATGGTAACTGACCTTTCTGTTACGTTTGTATTCATAGAAGAACAATGGGAATAATACCATAATTGCATGTTATCAAGATAATGTTGAGCCAGTCAATACCCTCTACTATTATTCCCATGCCTCAGTGTTCTCCCTTTAAAAAAAAATGGGTGGAAATACCACAAGTTGGAATGAATGTAATAAATTATGATCATTCCATGTGAGTAAAGATGGTTAAATTATATAATCAAATTGCAGGCATGAAAATGAGCTGTTTTTGTTATCTCTTGTGATAAGCTTTATCAGTATAATTGTATAAAATGATTGACACCTTCTTGCTTTAAGCAGCATGGGATTTGGCCTTGTATTCCCAGCACACAAAGCTTTATGATGTAGCCTATATGCATTATCCTCTTCCCACCCAAGTGGGAAGCTGCAGGTCATTTAATGACTTCAATGCAAACAGGATCAAGACCTATCTTAGATAATAAGCAGGAAATGGAAAAAAAACTGACCCTGCCAGTTTTATTAAGGCAAGGTCTTATTACAGAAAATAGGATTTTTTTGTCAGAACAAATTGCAGGGATCATCGAGTGTTAGAGAAGATAGTGAAATAAAACATAACTAGCAAGTATTCCAGAATGAAACCCAAAATGTTCACCGTAGGCTTTGTAAACATACTAGTGAATATATATGAAAAAGTATTGAGTAAGAAGTATTTTTCAGAAGTGAATATATTGTGTTTTTCTTTCTAAGCGTAAGACACTTAACTTCGTAGCTATTCTCTCTTCCTCCCACCTTTTCCTGTGTTTATTTTTTTTATGGAATACTAATATCATCACATCTTCAATTAAAAGCTTTTAGCTTTATTTCACAATGTTTTCAAAATAAGTGGTGAGTGGGCAAAAGAATAGTGCATGGAATTTTAAAAGCCTGATAAACCTCAGCACTTCTTTAAACAGAATGGAAAGAACCTCTGAATTGCGTGCATTGTTAAGCTATTCAAAGGCAGAAGCCTATAATAATCTTCATAGTTTTCAAATTTCAGTAAGTTTTAAGTTATACATTTTCAAGTGTTTGCTACATATTTGTGTCTAACCTTTTTGTTGTGTTTTAAGCAGAATAGTAATTTACAATATGAAGATAAATTGAAGAATTAATTATTTTTGCTAATAGTATATTTTAGGTTAAATTATTTTCATGATCACCACAGGTTTCTGGAGAAGTACATAGTAAGAGAATAAAGTTTGTCTGAAGCATTTCCTCACCAAAATCTCTAACCTTCTGTTGTATAAATAAAAAATGTTTTGTTTTGTATTCCACAAGGCAGTGCTCTAAAGATGAGTCACGAGTAACAGTTTAAGTTTTAGCATGAGTAAAATGTTAATATATTTAAACTCATGTTCATATTAATGAATAGAGCAAGACTTAACTTACAAAAAAATGTACAGTTCTATGGTTTAAGATAGAAAGCTCTTTGGGGAATCAATCATCTTTTCAAATATGTTTATGCAACTGTCAGCATAGTGGTACCCTAATCTTGAATGATACTGAATGCTGCTATAAATATAGATTTTAATAATAACAGCAGCAGCTACTACATACACCATAATACTATTTTAATAGCATAGAAAAATAATATCAATGGAGCCAATATCACATATTGCTGATAGTGGAAAAATAGAATGCTGGGTAGAATGGACCTTTTCATGACAAAGCATGGAACACATTGGAGATAAGTTTGATCCAATTAATATTTTAATATACACTTCAAATGAAATATTATTTTTAATATCATACTGCATCTTATTAGTATTCATTTGAAGAGCTCAAGAAGTTTTACAAACATTAAATTGGGTAGAAAGAAACAGTGCAGCATTGGGTTATATTTTTGTAGTAATTTAAACCACAGCAAAGTAGATACAGTAGTCTATCAGATCAGAATGGTAGCAATTTATAAAGACTACACATAAGGGTTCAGGGTACCAGTAAACTGTGCAAAGGGACCACAGCTCTCATTAAAATAAACTGGCCTATTTGTCATGTGAAGGGCAATTGGCCAACGCCCATCAAGAGAACTACAAGCCTCCCTCAGTCAGGAAGGCTACTAGAAACACAAAAATAGGTACTGGAAGACTACAAATAAGAAAACAGGAACAGGCATGAAGGTTACAGGTTAATAACAAGGGTTTCAAGTGAGGACACAGAGCAGAGAACACTGGCAAGTGCCCACTGCCCCTTGAATATGTCCAAAGAGCCTGTGAACATCACTCAGGAAAGCTCTTCCCAGAGACATGATTGGTCATTGAAATAAACAAGCCTATTTGATTTGCTAAAAGATCATGGGCTTAGGTCCATCACAAAATACCATAAGCCTCCCTTAATAAGGGAGGCCACTGGAGATGCATCAACTAATTCCAGGGGACAAACAAAGAGAAAACAGGAAGGGGAGTGAGGTCACTGCTTAATAACTAGGGATCTGGATGGGGATACCAAGCAGAGCACACCAGCCAGCACCCACTGACCCTTGAATGTGTCCAAGGAGCCTATAGACACCACCCAAGGAAGCTCTGGCCAGAGACATGAGCTGTCATTGAAATAAACAGAAGTTGAAAGCCCTCAATGTCCCTGAAAAATCATAGCTTCAGTGTTTCAAATCGGGCATGGAATACATAGAGAACACAAACATCAATAAACAAGTATAAAAACATGGCTTTATGGTTTCAGAATAAGTTACTGCAGAATGACAGACAAATATCATTTTCATTGGGTTTAACTATTTTCTAGCAAGTTTTGTGCAAATAATTGCCACACATTAAGAATGATACACATTTAAAATAAAAACTAATTCAGTGTCACAGACAGAGATATCAGGTTTTTTTCCTTTGGCACTCTAGATTTGAATACTGATCCTACTTACCCAGTTTATTAAAATATATTTTCATTTGATCATTTTGCTTTTCCCTGGCTTTGAAATGTACACACAAATTAGCAGTTCATACTTTAACAAAAGCCAAGTGGGCCTTCCACATACATTGTTGTTTCTTCTTTTACTGAAAAAAGTCTAAAAACACTCTAGTGTCCTGAACAATACAGGGTCCTAATTACAAAGCAAAAGAACTGTCTCAAGAGAATGAAAAAAGGGGACAAAATAAATTAAGACAAAAAAGAAAATGTGTGTGGGCATCAGCCCATGACTCTATCAGTGGCATAAAAGAAAAGGGAGAGCTGGGGGAAGGAAGGAGGTTGATTTGCTAGAGAAGTAGAGACAAAAAGAGTGTGACAGCCTCCATCTAGTACAGCTCATTCTACTGCATTGTAGAAAAGTATTAGTGGTAATCTCTTATCTTCCTGCTCTTAGGCAATTGCCTCTGATACCTTCAGTGTTCCAGGGGTTAAGCCCTGTCCCTCAAGCTAGTGAAGAGATCTATCTTTCTGTAATTAATCACATAGAAAATTATATGGCTACGGTAACACAGCAGTTTTCTTTTCTGCCTCCCTATTATTCTTTCCCAATCTGGTGTAAGGGGCCCAGAAGGCCCCTAGTAAGACTGCACCTCAGATGCTCCTGAGACCCAGAATAAGGCACCTCCTATATGGGCACAGGCCTAAAGAGCAGTGATTCTCAACCTTTTTAGAGTTGAGGAACACCATGTTATCAAAAATGCTTTTAGTTTTCACTAATTTTTTTGGAGTATGGAAAAATAGAGTGTTGTTTTTTTTGTTGTTGTAAAGAACTCAAAATACCATAACAGGTCAAAATGTTTTTAATGCTATTGATTCTTATTTGAAATCTCCAGGTTTATCTTGTGAATCGCGTTTGCACACACAACACATGCTACATGCTAACACTGCATGGCATCCCACAACATTTTTGAAAGGATCTCAAGGCATCCTGGTTGAAAACCACTGCTCTAGGGCAATGCTCTGTACATCATGACCTCTCACCCACTCCCAACACTCTATTTAGATTATAAATTCTTCTGAGTGAGGAATTTTCGGCAACTCTGTTTGTACAGTGGACAGCACAATGGATTTCCATTCTTCACTGGCCACAGTATACTTAATAATAACAAATAACTTGGTGAATGAGCAGTTATTCAATATTTGATTTTTATCCCATGAAATGTGTCACCCAAACTTTATTTACTGCATACAATTCAAGTTCCTTCTGTGCATTTCAAAATGTTCTTACCAGAGTGTGAGTAGAGCTGGTCAAGATTTTTTCATTGGAACAATTTTCTGTGGGAAAATTTTAATTTTGCTGAAATTATACCCATATAATTTGAATGAACGGGTAACAATAGTAGGCCAAGTATGAGAGACAAGTCCTAAAAGGTAATATAAAGCATCTGGTCCAAACCATTGCATTAATTTCTCCTTACCTCCTTCAACTGAGTCTTAAAATACTATATTTACTCAAATCCAAGAATACTTCAAAGTTAAGATGACCACCCCGCCCATAATTAGACTCTATGCTTGTACAATTATTTATTTAATTTTCCATATCTAGAATCTAGTTATTGGAGGGTCATTTTCAAGTGAAAGCCAGAGCTGCGACTGAGGGTAGGAGGCAGCAGGAGGTAGCTGCAGTTCTATCCCTATGCCTGGGTCAGGGATGGAGCCAGAGCAGCGGCAGCCGCCTGTCCCCACCCTCCCCCCTTGCACCTAATTCCAAGACAAGAGGCTTTTTCCCCATGTTGAATGGGGACAGAAACCTCATCTTGGCTGTGAGCAAATATAATAGATGGTAGAAATTTGTTTTGGCAGGAATATTTTTTTGTAGAAACAGCAAAAGCTGCAACTTTTGACCTCAAAGTGACTTGTCAAATATATGGTCCAAAAATAGAGTGTCCAGCTTTTAAAATTTCACACACCATTCTTTATCATGGACAGTCATGGATTTCTCCTTAAACCCAATCCTAAAAATAGCTCATCCTCCCTGGTCTTCTTTTGGTTTTTTTGAGTTTCATTACAAAAAAAATCAGCTGTATGCAAACAATCAGCTTGGAAGATTTCTAAATCCCAATTGTTTTGGCTGAAAAGTTACAACTAGCTAAAAATAGGGTCTAATAATGGAAGGTGTCATGGGACCTTAACTGCTGGTGTCACTACTTGTCCTGCCTATAATAAAGTAATGTGCACAGTTACATCATTTATGATTTGTACTCTCTGTCACAGGCCGGCTAGGCACTGTGAGTGTATCAGCCGTTAGGCTGCTGGGTTCGGGATAGAGGAGGCGCGTCGGGAGTGAAGTAAAGGCAAATTTACTTATAGCTTAGCATACAACAGTTAACAAAAAGGTTAATGTGACAAACAGATAGTACAGTAATAAAGAGCTAATAGTAAATAATAACAACAGATAGACAGAATGACAAAGAGTTCCCACATGGGGCTGGCAACTTATCGGCAGTCCCTCTATGCCAGGTGCGCGCCAAGTTGTTCCAGCGATGTCAGGCGTCCCTGATCAACGCTGTCCGAGGGGTCACCGGGAAGCTCCCTTGGTCAGGATCCAGTCCTCGCTCACACTGGGAGTCCGGGGTCCAGGCTTGGTACAGCAATGGTCCTTCTGTCCCATCCTTCAAACTGGTCACTTGACATGCACATTCCTTTATGCCTTATTTTATGCTAATCTGTTGGCTGTCTCCTGGGCCACTGCAGTGGGAAGGGTCCTGGTGTGCCCAGGACCAGGAGACAGCTGCCACTGCAGAGCTCTCTCAGTTCTGTGCACATAGGGGCAAGCCCTGTGCCCTGTGGGGCTTGCCTGTGCAGCTGGGGGCTGGGCTGCCTTCCCCCTCTCTCCCTCCACCCGGGGAAATCCTGTGCCCAGCCTGTGGAGAGCTGGGAGCTGAGCAGCTGTCAGGACACCTCCTGGTGTTGGACCTGACCAGGAGTAAATTTGGTTATCTACACATGTGCATGTAATATCTACTGCACAGTTAGTTTACTACCTGTATTTATTGGTAGTAGCTAACTGCACAATAGACTAATTTACTGTGTAGTAAACTGTGTGAACGTGTAGACAGTGACACTTTACTGTGCAGTAGATACACCCTCTTTGAGGAAAGCCTAGGGATTATAGTTCCTAACTTGTTTTGTATATATAGTTTAATCTAATGAAGGTTAAAGGAAATACTGACATACTAGTCTTCTATATAATAGCAGATCAAAATTTAGCACAGTATACATAGTTTGCTGTGCCAGCTACCTTGCTCAGCTCTACCAGTGTTGCACAGTTCCTGGCCCAAAGATGACCTCACTATTGGACCTCTCCTAAACTACACATTCTCGTTGTACAAGGTATGCAATGAAAGTCTAAGGAAAAAAAAAGCCAACCTAATTCTCCTGGATTTTAAATCAGGACTTGCAATCAGGTGCCTTGAAAGGAAGGCCAGTGCATGAACCCATGACCCTACCAGAGCATCCCTAAGCAAAGTAATTTAGTGTCTCTTTAGCTATGGTACATCCCTTTAAACTTAAACATAAAAAACGGTCTTTACACTGGCTACTGCTTTTTAAACCATGCTAATCACGGTCACCTTGTCGTCTCCCCCTTGATGTCTTATGGGGCCTCCAGCCTGGATCGAGGTCTCTAAGAAAGTCTTGTAGCTGAGCTTCATGGTGAAAATGTAATAAACAGTATATTGAATGAATGTCAGAGGCACCTAGAACAAAGAGCAAGTACATAATCAAAGAAAAGCAAATAACATACTCAGGATGTTTGATCACTCTCCACCTCCCAAAAATACAACGATAATGGGACTCCACTTCCCCCATACTTTGTTCCCTGTGTAACAGCACTTGAAAGCAAGGACTTGGTTTCACATTTGTGTCTGAAAGCTTAGCTGGGGTGGGAATGCAAATAACCATCCTAGCACTAATGCTGGTGACTTAGCAGCATTCGGCTCTGTACAACCTGTGCGTGGCTTGGACGCGGCCCAGCAAACCAAGGAGCTGTACTTGACCCTGGTACTGAGGAAACAGGATCCCACATCCCATTCTTATCAGGCCAACACATCTTCCAGTCACTGAGTCCCAATCCTGACAGCAGAGGCATCTGCAGGGCCGGATTAACCCTTTAGAGGACCCTAGGCAAACAAACAGAGGGGCCCCTACTTTTTCCGCTCAATAATGATATGTAAAATAGCTGGGATTTTGGTTGTAGCAGCCCTCTCCACCTTGCTCGCTTGGGCAACTATCGAGGACGTGCACACAGCAGGGCACCGATGAGCTCTTGCGCAGTGTCGAGGGGGCACAGTCACCACGTGACCGCGAGGCGCGGACGCGGGGCCCGAACCTGCAGACGATCCCCTCCCCCGCGCCAGGCCTGACACGCTACCTGGGGCGGGGCTTCGCCGCGCCCAGCCACGTGCCCCCCCCCTCGTACGTCACCCACCTGCGAGCCACGTGATCGGCCCTCGCGGGCCCCGCGCGCGCTAGAGCTAGTGCGAAGCGCTGGACGCATATGCGCAGTGCCGCTGAGGCCATGGCGCGCGTGTCGCGGTCGCTGGCGGCGCCGGGTGGCTGCAGCGACAGCGACAGCGACGAAGACTGCTGGTTCCTCGGGCTCGGCCACGACGCGCCGCAGGTGGGGGCGGGCCGGGCCGGGCCGGGCCCCGCTGGCGGCAGCGTCCTGCTCTGGTGCTGCTGCGCG
>NW_005842071.1:1812736-1812959 GCF_000455745.1 Alligator sinensis | reverse complement strand
GGCCTCCGTGTTGGCAGGACACGCTTGACCATAGCAGGGTGCGGGGCAGATCAGCTGATGCGGGGCCGGGGGGCCAGCAGCTGGGTATGAAGCTGGCCTGGCTCTGTGGGGTCCCCCAAAGCGCAGGGGCCCCCGGGGTAGTTGCTCCAATTCATCTCCCTAGGGACAGCCCTGCTGGGTGGATGGGGTGGGGAGGCAGGGGGGCAGGGAATGAGGTCTGGGA
>NW_005842071.1:1804375-1812726 GCF_000455745.1 Alligator sinensis | reverse complement strand
CCGGCGGGGGGCAGGGGGTGGGCACCAGGGCCGGGGCCAGGATTGCGGGGCAGAGCCGCAGTCAGTTGCCTGGACATCCCTGCAGTGGGCACTGCTTCTGCAGGCAGGGGTGCGCCAGGAACAAATCACCGCTCTGCCCTGAGCCCTAGCCCTGCGTGTCCCCACCCCACAATCCCCTGGCCCTGCCCGCATGTCCTGCTTCCAGATGCCGCTCCTCACCTGCCTGCAGTCCCATCCTGACCCCTGACTGAGCGCACCCTGCCCATGGGGGTCCAGTCTCCATGGAGACCTTGGGGCTGGGGCTAGGATAACGGGGTGGTGACAGCACAGGACAGGGACCTGGGGCAGAGTTACTTAGGTTTGGTGAGCTGTTGTGAACCGCGGGCAGGGGTGACTTGGTATGGCAAGGAGGTAGAAAAAAACCCTTGGTCAGACTCAGTTCACTCTTCCTTTCAGCATCCAATTTCTGCTGCCATGTGATTCAGACTTATATGTTACTTTTAAGGGATTATGCCCACCAGAGGCCCCTGAGAAAGTGACAACTCATTTCTTGAGGGAAAAGAAAGGCAAAACAGGGATGAGAGTGATGGTCAAAGGTTCAGAATGAGTGCCTGTTGGTGCGTCTACACATGCGCTTTACTGTAGTTGGCTAATTAGCTCTGCAGTAAAGCATCACTTCCTACACGTGCGCAAATATTCGGGTGCAGTAAATTCATTAACTCTGCTGTAGGATAGTACTATCAGGGGTGGTGCTATCCTATGGCAGAGTAATTACATGTGTTGAAATGCATGCATAGACAGAGAGGGGTGGGGCTGGCTGGGTCACAAGGGTGCTAAAGTACAGGGGCTGCCAGCCGCCTAGCCCCACACTTAAGCTCCCTCTTGCTTTGCTGCCCAACGTTGCCACCCAGAGCCTGGGGCTGACCCCCTGGGTCCTCTGCCAGCCTGTGGCTGTTCCGCCTCAGCTCAAACTACTGTGGCTGCGGGTGCACATGCAGAAGCTGTGCCCAGGAGCGACAGACTCCGACACAAACTGCATCAGAGTTTATTGCATTGCTTTAATAGCACGTGTAGATGCGCCCACTGTGACAGGCCTTTTGATCTGCCATTCTGGAACGTGGGCCAAAGCTCACCAAGTAGAGTTAAGCCGCCCTTAGTAATGGGGGCCACTAAGAACACATCACTTATTGCTTGGGACAGCTCAAAGCCAAAATGGGGGTGGGACTGAAGGTCATAGGTTCATAATGAGTCCACCAAGGAAGAATGGGGGAAGAATGTGCAGTGCACACCGGACAATGCCCACTGGCCCTTGAATGTCTACACGATAGGCCTGTTTGCCACCTTGAGGGGTGCGGGTCCATGCACACTAAGTAAGCTATTGGCCTCTCTCAGATGGGAAAGCTACAGAAAAGGTGAAAATTGATTACTGGGGACAAATAATAAAAAAAAAAAAAAATAGGGACAGGGGTGCTGGTCAAAGGTTCATAACAAGGGTGCCAAGGGGAGACAGCAGAGCACACTGGCCAGCACTCACTGGCCCTCGAATGCCGGTATGACAGGACTTACAACATATCAGGGCAGAACATGAGCCCAGGTGCCCACCAAGGAAATTATAAGCCCCCCTTAATACTGGGGGCCACTGATGACGTGCTATAGATTACTTGGGACGAATAATAATGAAAACAGGGACAGGAGTGGAGGTCAAAGGTTTATAACAAGTGCCAAGGGGGACACCGAGCAGAGCACACTGGACAGTGCCTACTGGCCCTCAAATGCCTGTGACAGGACTTTTAACACGTCAGAGGATTTCATGGACCCAGGCATGCCATTAGTACTGGGGGCTACTAGTGATGTACTGCAGATTATTTGGGACAAATAATGAAAACAGGGACAGGAGTGGAGGTCAGAGGTTCATAACGAGTGCCAAGGAGGGACACCGAGCACAGCACACCGGACAATGCCTATTGGCCCTCCAATGCCTGTGTGATGAGCTACTGGGCAAGATGAACCTATGGTGTGACCCTGTAAATGGTAGTTCTTATGTAATGGTCTGAAACGTTCCAGCCAGGAAGGGAGCGGGTGTTCCCTGACTGAAATATTTCCTTTATGAAATGTTTCCAAGTGTGTTCCACTTGGAGAAGTTTCAGTTGTTAATTGTGCCCATACCCCTCATCCACAGCTAGGAATGTGCCAGTAAATTCTCCTGAGAGTGAGCCCTTATTATCATGTGGCGGGCTTCCGGTAATGTACCTCTATTTTGAAGGTATTAAGTGTGCCATGCCTAGCTGCAGTGGTCCCTGGTGTTCTGTTGACGTGGTGCAGTTATGTTCATTGAGGCTGTCTATAATGCCAACTAAAATGTGTTGATTAATCATGATCAGGTTGAAGAGAAGTCAAAGATGATCCTAGTAAGGTCCTTAATTTGCATGAAAGTCTTCATGTGGTGGAACTCAGCATGAAACTGCATAATGAGAGCACCTTGAGCTCTTTGTAGCCTCCAAACACAACTGCTGAAATATAATATGCAGTAGTAATACAAAAGTAAAGTTGCTTCAGGTTGGGCACATCACTTCTTTTTCCAGTTTTAGACATACTTCTTTTAAAATGTGCTCCATGAAAACTTGATATAATTGAATAAATACATTGACAACAAGCATGTGCTACCTGAGTATTAACTAAATCAAGCCACAGAACCTGTTAGAGTTATTTAAGGATCTGGCCCCTGAATTTGTTGAAGTATTTAAAACAGTTCCATAGGTGCAAGGGGAGTATTTTTATTTCTGTTCATTCAAACAGTTGTGCCCAACCATTAGTTCAGAGGTGGTTAACTAGCTGGACTTGGCTCTCCTTCTTGTTCTCTTTCTCCCTCTTTAAGATCAGTTCTAAAATCTTTAAGGAAATCAGCATCTGATGAAGTGAATGTGCGTTCACAAAAGCTTGTGTGCGTGCACTCTTTCCCTGCCTCTCTTAGTCTATAAAGGTGCGTATCTCCCACACCTTCTGACTAACTTTTGTTTATCAGAACATGTTTTGATTTAAAACTGATTTAACAACTGTGTATCTGGCATGGTTAAAGTAAATTAATTTCACTAATAAATGATTTTTTAATTCCAGTTTCCATCCAAATGCAGTTTGAAATAAATGACCAGTAAATCATTTAGTAAAGAAAAAAAATGCTATTCATCATTTTTTTGACAAAGTAATAATTTTAATTAATATGTGTTAAGTAAAATTGTTGCTTAAATACATGTGGACAGGTACTTTTTGGTAATCCTGAGGAAAGTGATATAATATGATACAAACCAGGCATATCTACATTTCACTGTAAAGCAATGTTGCTACGGTGCCATGCTTTAGTACCTCCAAAAGGAAGTACTAAAGCACGGCACAGTACGGGTAGTTACTGTGCCATGTGCATGGTGTACTGGTAGATTTCAGTGCTACATTGCCATAGTGGCATGCAGTACCTGGGAAGCGTGCTGCTACAGCGATGTCGCTGATCATCATGTGTAGACACACGTGATCGCTACATTGCTGTAGCGCACCATACAGCAGCATAGCTCGCCACCGTAGGGCTACGTGTAGATGTGCCCGATGAGAACTGGTAAATGACTAAAAAGTACAAATGTAAAACAAGATGAATATTAATTATATATATCAACCTTAAATTAATTCTTTTTACTTGTTGATTAAAATGGGTGATTGAAATAAGTGTGATTTTTTGTTTGTTTTTTTTTTTAATGAATCCAGCCTGAATTACCTCTGAATATGGTGAGAATACTACTGGAGTATTGTGTCCATGCAATAGAAAAGATGGTGAATATTGGAAAGGGTTCAGAAAAGAGCTTAACAAAGATTTGATGCCTTGAAAGCATGCTTCTCAATGAAGGAATTAAGGAGCTCAATCTGTTTATTTTATTGACATGAAGATTACAAGGTCTTTTGGCCGTACTGTATAAATACTTACATAAGTAGAAATCATTTGATAGAAGGCTCTTTAGGCTAGTAGATATTATGCAGCTGCAATTGGAGTTGGAAACAGAATACAAACTTTTAAAATATTGGAATTGATGATGAAAACAGTTTATTAAGGGATGTGATAGTATTCATCCTTTCCCTGAGGTTTTTAAGTCAAGGTTGCATTTCCTTTTAAAGATGTACTCAAGTTTATGACAGTTTATTAAGCTTGTAGCAGGAATTAGCAAATTTTGCAAAGGGATAGGCTTAGGGGCCTTAGGGTTCCTAACATCTGTAAGGTTTAACCAATGTTAGAAAACTGGGAAAGATGAAGTCTATGACACATCCTATATATTGTGACTAGAAAGAAAGAAATATTAATGATTTCTCTTACCCCTAATATTCCATCAGTAATAGATGCACGTATACGTATAACCAAGTACTGCTTCTGTTATATTCATGCATCCAGCGAGGTCTTGATTCTGTGCATGCAAATATTACTCAGAACTTAATCTGAAGATGAGAGACTTGCACAAATAGTTCTGCTATTGTAAATATTATAAATTGTTTCTGTGCAAGCAAGAAATAAACTACTTTTGCTATGTTCTATGTAGTTAATAACATTTTAATTTTTAAATAATATAGTGTAATATGATTAAATACACTTGGAGCAGATTTGCTGAGTAATAAAATGCCATTCTGTAGTTATTCTTCTTTTCTCTTTATAATTTTGACCCTTGCATTTCCTTATCAGTATATTTTAGCAGAAACTAAACTAATTCTGGTAACAATTCAGACCAAGATTTGGGGAAAAAACATTTATTTTTATTGTACTTCCTTCCCTCCCCTTGCCTTCAAAGTATATTAAAAATTGAATTAAAAAACTGCATCATAATGTGTATCATGAAGTAACCTAGTTCTTTTTTCATTTCCATCCCTATTTAGACATTTAATGACACATTGCAGATAAAAGACAAGGAAGAAAGATTAAAGAAAGCATTGACTTCCGGGAATGTGTCCTTAGTTGAAGAGCTCTTAAACTCAGGTGAGGAAAATGGTTTGTAAAACTTGACCTTACTGAGTTTGGCAAAAGATTTGAAATGAGACTTTCTTTCTCATTTCAGTATACTGTATCACTAAGTCTTTTGTATTACATGAGCGCTGTTGTAAAACAGGATAAACAATATTTATTCAAAATAGTTAGAAAATTACTATTTTACCAGTGGTTCAGCATCCAATATTCTACAAATTCATACAATTCATAGATGGGCAAAAACAATCATAAGTAGAGTAACAAGTCAGGAGTAATTTCTGATGCCATTAGGGATAGAATACATTTATGTAGTTTTTATATTGTCAGTTTCAAGATCTTCAGCTTTGGTCAAAGAGATTGTGTTTGTCCTCTAAGGCCATTGCAATCCTTGACATCAATAAGACAACCCTGGAGAAATTACATTTAATGCAAATATTCATTTTATTTGGAAGTTAAACTGGTGAAGTGATGGAGGATTAGGCTATTTTATTAGAATAAAAATAGCTTCCATAAATTTTTGAAGGCTGATCTATAATTTTTGGGTAGGAGGAACATTAAGATAATTTTTTTAAATGCTACAAAAACTTGGGCTACTAAAAGACTTGACTCCATTTCTTCTGTCCTGGGAACATTTGCTTGGGGGTGTGCACTATTTTAGTGTCCTAGACATCATGAGGTTTTCAAACTAATGGTTGTACAGCAGTAGTTAGCTCTGTTAGTGTGAAGTCAGGGACATTAATTGGAAACATTAATTTAGCTAGTTCCACCACAGTCAGCAAATCCATAACCTGTGCAGAGAATATCTCTTTCTTTCTTGCCAAAAAATTAGGTCCTGTAGGTATTTCAGATATAGAAATTTCTCTTGTCTTATTTCAGCCATGTTTAGAGAAACAAGAAGCAGTAATTTTGTTTTGAGGAGCTTTATTACAAGCCCTTTTCTAGTTTACATGTACAGGTTTCCCTCGATTTATGCAAGTTCTTTATGTGCGAATATGCTCTTATGCAATGAGCATATATAGACCCATAATTCATTATATGTGAGGTAAATTCACTCTTATGTGATCAGCATAGACACCCCTCCCACACCCTGCCCAAGCAGGTAAGTCTGTGAGGGGAGGGGAAAGGGCTGTGGCCCCATTCACCCCAGCCCCAGCTGCAGCTGCCTGCAGCCACTGGGCTGCACCGTGCTCCGCCTGTCGCCCCCGTGCCTTTGCTCCTGGGCTCGCTGTGTCTTAGTGCAGGCAGCTGGTGTTGGCTGCTTCTGGGGCCAGCACGGCCTAGGGTGACTGCGAACAACCAGAGCCCCGGGTGGGGCAGGGCACAGCACTCAGCAGCCCCGGCTGCAGCGGCCCTAGGAGTGGCCAACACCAGCTGCCTATAGGCACTGAGCTGCACCATGCCCCAAACCCCACAGGGCTCTGCCTGTCCCCACTCACCCCAGCTCCTGCTGCAGCAGCCCCGGTGGGAGCCGATGCCAGCTGCCTGTAGCCACTGGGCTGCACCATGCCCTGGTGCAGGCAGCTAGAGGGTAAGAGCCTGTGCTTTACAGCTCCAGTGGCATTCTGGGGGGCATTCATACCAGCCAGGAGAGCTTAAAAAGCCAGGTCCACCATAAAAATGTTTATGGCGGCACAAAGGCCAATCATACAGGCATCCATGCCTTTTATTACCCTGCAAATTCCCCAAATTTTTTGGCTCCAACAAAGATGATATTAGTTTCTGAAACGTTATTGAAGCAGGTGCCTCCTAGGACTTGAGGGGCCTGATATTTTGCTCCCTGGGAATTCCCATGGAGGATCAGGCTCCTGATGCCCTGGGAGCATCTGCTTGGATTTCCCCACATGCAAAGATATGCCTCAGGGATTCTCCAAGATGCATTATTGTAAGCAGGAAACACAACAGCTGTTCTTCAGATTGGGTTGCTGTCCCATGTAGGACAATGGGCAATGTGTCGTACCCAATGAAGTAGTTCAGTTGTGGTGGACACATCCTGCTACATTTTATTTGGTGTTGTCTGTTTATACTCATAGAGGTACCTAGGCCAAATGCCCACTAGGACAGGGATGTGTTTTTATGTCTAAATAGGCACCTATTTCTGACCTGCTTACTGTGTGGGAATTGCGAGGAGTGAGATAGATACAGACATTTGCGTGAAGGAGAAAAGTTGCTTAGCTTATAGTTACTGCAGTACTTTGACCTGGGTTGTCTATATGTATTTCACAGTATGTTCTCCTTCTCTTCCTCACTTCTAAGTCTTAATTATTTATTAGTGAAAGAGCTAAAAGGTATTTTACTCATTTCTGCCTTTTTAAGCTCTTAATATATGGGGTAAGAGCACTCAGTGCGGTGGCACAAATCAGTGGTCATTGTCAACAAGTTAGAGGTCAGAAGCTTTTGGCCATGTGCACAGCAAAGACAAAGTGAAAAGTGTAAATAAATGAAGACAACACATCTCTGAGAACCACTTTTACTCTATAGTAGAGTAGTTATGTGCATAGTCGATGTGTCTACATGAGATGCTTAATGCCCATTGGATTAATTCTGCTACTCCAGGGATTTTCCACCTTTTCTAACAAGTGCACCACTTCTGGTGGCAGTAGACGGGGGGGGGGGGGGGGGTACAACAAGGGCCCCACTTGGGGGGGGCGGTGGGGGGGGGGGGGGGGGGGGTGTGGCACAATGCTGCTGCTGCCGTCACCCATCACCCCATACCGCCACCATGCACTGTTTTCCCATGTCCAGTCGCATGTGTGGCTCTGTGGACAGCTGACTGGCCTCGCACCTGGCTAATCGTATACTGCTTGTGAGCAGCCCACGGAGCCGCATGTGTGACCGGCTGTGGGAAAATGGCGTGGGGTGATGGGTGGCAGTGCGGGGTGGCGGCTGCCCCATGCAAGCCCGCCTGCCCCGTGTCTGGCCAACTGGGTGGCCCCTGTGCAGCCTGCAGAGGGGCACTGCTGCTCCCACCCCCCGGCCCTGAGAGGTGGTGGTGCAGGGTGGTTCATGGTGGCCTGGGGTGGTGGGGGCAGTGGCGGCCACTGCATGTGAGCCCCCCCGCCCCATGTCTATCCACAGAGGGGCGCCACTGCCCTCACCTCCCCCACCGCCCGCACGTAACCCCTATAACCTTTCCAAGTACCCGTAGGGGTACGTGTACCCCCAGTTGACAACCCCTGTACTACGCATTAGCGCAGCTGGCAAAAACTGTGCTAACGTGCAGTCAGTTAGTCGAGTGGGTAGGGACCTACTGAATTCTTGACAGAAGTGGGGTGCACTATGGCTCCTTTAATCTTGCAGGTTCCCCCATGCCCTCCCACCGCTGATTGGTGGAAGGGCTCCACTTCTGGCTCGCTACTGATCA
>NW_005842071.1:1787555-1804365 GCF_000455745.1 Alligator sinensis | reverse complement strand
ACTGCAGTTTTAAATATGGTGCCATATTTGCTTCCTGCCGCTCATTGCTGATGGGCCCCAGACAGCCCTGCTATTTGCTGCTGACTGGCAGGGAGGCAAAAATGGTGCCATGTTTAAAACTGCGGTTTTAGCTTCCCTGCTAATCAGGAGGGAGCTGCAGCGTTCTCTGCTAAACAGCAGGGGCGGGGTGGGGAGAAGGGACAAGGGGCAAGGTGCACATGGGGGAACATGCATGACTAAAGGAGCTGCCTTTAATCTACTCTACTTCCGCCATGAATTTGGTAGGTCCCTACCAATGAGCGTTAAGCGTCACAAAAAGCATTCTGTGCTAATTCGCAGTAGCACCAATTACGATGCATTAAGTTAGTACCTGTTATTAAAGGTACTAAACTTAATGCTCTGTAATTACAGTGCATTAAAGAACGTGTAGACATGCCCAGTAAATTAGTTCTGTGCACAGCTTCATTGTTCCAAATCCTTTTGAACCAGTGCTTTGCTTAGTTGTCTCATTTCAGGTAGATATTACAGAGGATACAAGTCTTGAGGAAGAATTTGAAGGGAATCGAGGGTTTTGTGTCTGAGCAGAGATTAATTTAAATGAAATGATTGAATGGGGGTCCAAGAAAGATTGTCAATGGAGCAGAGGGTAGAAGGCACTTCATATGCTGCCCTTCCCAACAGAGGCTCAGGACAGTTTACAACAGAATACACTAATTCAAGGAAAAATGTTTATACAAATCTCATTTCCATTTTGAAATGTAATTAAGTGCTTTCGGAAAATGTTATTGCATCTATTTCTACATGGTATACAGGCACATGGAAGTCTATAAGGAGGCATATCTGGAAAAAGTAGAAAAAGGCTAACAGATGTCTGTAACTTGTAACATGATTTTCTTGTGCGTTCTTTAAGACAACGAGCAAACAACCAACTCAGTACAACTCATATAGTTTGACAGAGGAAAAAATAACATCTTTAGGTTTGAGTAAACCTATGACTAATTATTTGGGCAATAAGCCACCTTTGTCATGCTGTACTGGCTGTTCTTAAACATATTTATATGCACTAAACTTCCTTTTTGTCCTCATTACCCTGGAAAGTTAAATTGCTTCATCTTCCTTAATCAGCAGTAGTCTCCCACGGGTATGTTACAGTAAATAGAGATGGAATTAACTAAATAAATTATATTTTACTATAGGCTCTTCATGTAAAAACACTTCTATCTACTACAGCAGGAAAATAGTAATTTAAAGACTATTCTGCAGCTGTGTCCTTGTTTTCTACATCCTGTACAGACACACAAGCTCTGCACCATTGGACTTTGAATATTTTCAATGACTTCCCTAAATTTTCTCAGCTTGGAAATAACATTTTTGAGGAATTCTTTTCGTTCATTTTATTCTTAATTTTTTTCTAAGAGGTACTTTTAACATAGTTTATCATCTGAAGAGATCTTGCAGCTACTGGCAGCAATATTTGCGAAGTCATGAACAACAGGTGAGAAACCAGGAGTACTTTAAACAGGTGAACATAATTCCCACTTTTAGAGGAGGAGGACCCGGGAAATTATACATGGATCAGCCCGGCTTCAATAAATAGGAACTTACTAGAGCAAATATAAAAGACAGTTTATAAACACCCAGAGAATCGAGATCACTAGCAGCAAACATGTATTGTTTAAAAACAAATAAGATCAGACTGACTTGATTTCCTTCTTTGAAAGGGTAACTAGTCTGGTGGGTGAGGGAAATGCAGTGGACTTGATTGGATTTTAGTAAAGATTTTGATAAGTCCCACATGATGTTCTTAGATGTAAACTAGAGAATTGTGGGCTAGATACAATTGCTTGCAGTTTTTCAGTCAATTATGTATGCACCGAAAATCAGAGACTATTAATGGATCAGTTTCAGAATGGCAGGAGGTTTTAGGTGGGGTTCCACCATCGGCCATTGTGGGTCTGGAGTATAACATTTTTATTAATGATTTCGATGGAGGAATGGAACTCAGATGCCACAAAATGAGAAGGGATTGCAACTGTTCGGGAGTATAGAATGAGTATTCAAAAGAGTCATAGAGTGGAAAATGTTTTCATAAAGTGACTGAAGAGGCATTTCTCTGGGCTAATATAAGAATATTGCATCCTGTATTTGTGCTGCGGGTTGGATCAGATGGCCTTTGAATTTCCTTCCAAACCTGTAATTCCTGTGATCTTGAGTAGAGCTCATCTTCTGTTAGCTTTTCTTCCTGCGCACACATAAGAATTTACTAAACAGAAATGCCTCTCTGGTACCAGATAGCAGATGAAGAGAGGCCTGGCCTGACAAGAGCTTATTTCTACTTGGCAATATGATTCTTGTCAGGCCAGGCCTCTCTTGGTCTGCTATCTGGTACCATGTAAACTAGTACAGCCTGATCCATGGATGGGTTGTCAGTGACTAAACCAGCACCCCTACCTGGGCTAGCCTGGGTGAGGATGGTGTATTGATACCCTGCAGGACTAAAAACAAGACCTGTCAAAAGGTGATGAGCTCCCTGCGAGCCAACAGTCATCTGTACCTGGAGAGGAGATGAGCACTGCCAGGTCACTCTACCCGAAGAACCACCAGCAATGCAAAGCAACTCAACTAACTTAGAAGGGTTATTATATCACAGGGGCAGGCAATTATTTTGGCTGGAGGGCTGCTTAACAAATTTTGGTGAGCTGTTGAGGGCTGCAAGGATAGTCCCACCCCTGGTAGCCATCTTGGGACTGGAAGTCCCACCCTTGACTTTTGCCACCAGAAGTCCCTCCCTTTGCCCTGGAAGTACTCCTTTTGGGAGGGAGGGTTCTACCATCTTGAAACCAGGGAAAAAAAACAAATTGTATACTAAAAAAAAATCAAACATCTACTATAACTTACTTTAATTTTATTTAAAAAATATTTTTGCCCTGATGTATGTGTTTCCATAGTGTATCTATAGGCAATTGCATCATAACTCAAAATACAGTCTTACTCTTGTATATTGTGTGTGTGTGGGGGGTAAGAGGTGTATGTGGTGGGGGGAGTAGGTGTGCGGGGTGTGTGTGCGCAGTGTGGGTATGGTGCGGGGGTGTGGGGGTGTGTGAAGGGATATGGGTGTGGGGTATGTGGTTGCGTTGGGGGCTGTGGGAGGCTGTGGGTGTGTATGGGATTATGGTGGGAGGGTGGGAGTATGTGGGGGAGGGACTGTGGGAGGGTGTGGATGTGTTTGGGAGTATGGTGGAACTTGGGGGTGTGTGTGGAAGGAGGTGGTCCTCGGAGTCCCTGGAGCGTGCTAGTCCCTGGATCTGCATGTGGTGGCAGAGAGTGGGGCCAGGCAGGGCCCATAGTGCACAACTCCCCATGCTCCCACCCCAGTCCCTGGCCACAGGTGGGAGTTGTGTACTGGGCCAGCGCAAGGTCCTGGCTGCACATGGAGGCAGCATGTGGAGCCAGCCCACATGGCCCAGTAACACTCCCTCCTGAGTTCCCAGCCACACATGCTGGCAGGTGTGAAGCCAGCCCCACCAGGCCCCATAGCACGCAGCTCCTGCACTCCCACCCCAGTCCTTGGCTGCATGTGGTGGCTGGGTGCATAGCTAGCACCACCCAGCCCCATAACATGCAGCTCTCGTGCAAGTCCCTGACCACGAGTGGTGGCAGCGTGTAGGGCTAGCCCAGCCCACCCTATAGTGCTCCCACCTGAGTCCCCAGCTGCATGTGGGGGCAGGTTGCGGAGCCAGCCCCACTTGGCCCCATAGCTGCAGCTCCTGCAATCCCACTCAAGTCCCCAGCTGCACGTGGTGGCAGCATGAGAGGCCAGCCTGACCGAACCCCATAGTGCACAGCTCCCTACCCTCTGTCCCAGCGTGAGTCCCTGGCTCTGACCCAGTGGGGCTCTTACCTGCAGTTCCAGGCCTGCAGGCAGGGAGGCTAGAAATAACTATGGGGTGGCCAGCAAAAGCCTCTTGCCAAACAGAGGCTTCTTGTCTCTAGTACCCTAACTCGGGGCTGGGGCAGGCCACGCCCACCTGGGACAGGGAGTTGGTTGCTTAGCAACCAGAGCCACACCTCATTCAAGGATGCGCTGGCTTGCAGAACGGCAGCCCAGGGCCATGACTTATGGAGTGGCCCCACAAGCCAGATGGAATTGCCTGCCAGGCCAGATATGGCTCACGGGCCGTATCTTGCCCACCCCTGTTATAGCATCTAACGTACCACAATGGTTGTAGCAGTCTTGGGACTGACTTCACTTGACTAATAGATACTTAACAGCCAGTTAGAAGGCCTGGCCTGTGCTTTACTTTGACGCCTTGCAGGATCATATCTAAAAACTACTAGAGTTTGGTCAGTCTTGTTTTATGGGGCAAAATTCAAAGAGTGAAAATCCTATGCAAATTATACCTTTTGGAGAAGCCGACTTAGAGTTGGGTAAGTCTGACCATCAGTCTGTACAGAAGTCACCTTCCCCATTAAGATTTAGTTTTCTGCCCTCTTCCCTCCCAAAACATCTCAGGTCAGATACTATTTCACTTATTAGGCATCTGAGTTGATCTGTTCTGCCTTGTCGGAGTTCCTGAAAACATTGATGTGATATGGGTGGGCCCTCCTCTTTGTCACTTTCCCTGTCTTAGAGTAAAGGCTGAAATGAAAGCACATTACAAAAGTAGGTGCATTAATGATTTTTCAGGAGCTCAAGGAGTTTGGAATAAGTTAATAGTAATAATGAATGAAGGATTTAGATGTGTAAGTGCCAACTAAATGCTTAATAAGTAGAATAGGATCTGGCCTTCAGTTGTGCTGAATGCTAAAGCAGTTTCTGCTAGAAAGGTAAGGCAAATTAGCAGGCAGAGGGAAGGGCAAGGGAAGGGTTCTGAAGTATAAAAAACATAGGTTGCCTATACATGTACTCATTCATGTTTTCATTAGAAGGTGTTGGAGCCGACTCATCATCATGTCTATTAAGCTTCTGTGCATTTTAAAATGGCTGCAGGAGCACTTTTGCTAAACCTCATCAAATGAGGTTTAGCTAGAGAGTCCTGTCTCCATTTTTAAATGTGCAGGGACTTAATAGATGTGACGATGAAGTGTTTTAATTAGAGTGGCTCTCCAGGAACCTTTCTAATTAAAATGCCTTCCTCCCACCCCCTAAGAACATGTATGGGCTGCCATAGTGCAGGTGGGTTTACTTGAGCACTGCAATTTTTCCGGATGGGCAAACTCCCAAACGGGCCAGTTTATAGCACCAAAACTTGCTTCTTCTTTTGGAACATTGCTGCAGTTTTTATGACAAATATAGAGCTGATTTCTGCTTAAGGGATTATTTGACTGCAGTAGTGTTTTGTCTTAGCTCTCTAAAATGTATCTGTCTTTCTCGCTTCTGTCTTTGAATCGTGTTTGAAAAGCTATAATGCTTAATATCTTGGGTTAAGAATCAGGCTTCTTGATACTTAGTTTTGGAATTTGTTTCTATAGAGTTCCAAGTAGAGATGTACTGAAAAAGATAGAAATATGGAATAAAATATTTTCTTTCTCTCTCTAAGGCTAAATACAAACATATTTGCAGAAGCTGTTACAAGTTTATTCTTACTCTGTCTATTGGAGTGAGTTTTATAAAGTATGTTTTTACCTTCAATATATTTTCACTGTTTTTGCAGGTGTGAGTGTAGATATTAGTTTTCAATTTGGATGGACTCCCCTTATGTATGCTGCTAGTGTTGCTAATGTGGAACTAGTGCATATCCTACTCGACAGAGGTGCTAATGCAAGCTTTGAGAAGGGTAAGATTAACAAATGCAATTCTACCTCTCACCAATATATGTTATCCTGTTTGTCCTTTATTAAGTATACAGGGGAGAAGGGTCACAAGTAAAGTAGACTAGATCTCAAACTTGGCTTTGTAATCAGGAGAAGGTAATCAGATTGTAGAAGGCTGTAAAATAGTCTGCCCCCTCCATCACTCTGAAACTGAAAAAAAATCTGTTGACATTGGATTTACGTGTTGTACTCAACTAGTTCTAAAGTAGAACACAAGTTTAATTGTATTCTTAGAACTGTGCTGACCTCATTTACTGCCTTTGTGATCCTTAAGAAATAGAGCAAAGAAAATATTTGTCCAGAATTGCAGCATGTGGCTGTATAATTGTATTAATTCCATTCCCACATTTATAGTCTACAGTCAGGATGGTGGTGCAGTTTGGTAAAGAGTGTACGAATTTATGGAGATCTGATCTGCTTAAGACCTCTAATTTAACATCTAACAAAGTAGGCTGAAGCCTATGAAAGCTCATGCCTCACTGAATGGTGGTGCTCAACCTACTGCCTGAGAACTGGATCCGTCCCATAAAGATGTGCCATGCAGCCTCCAAGCCTCCTCACAGACAAGAAGATATGGCCCCATGTGCTGGGTTGCATCAGTGGTCGCCTCCATGAGGTTGGATGGGATGAGCATCCTGAGTTTATAGGTGCTACCCTGCCATGCTTTCTGCTTAACTTCAGACTAATATGGCTCTGTTAACTTCCAAAAATAGTTGTCATTCATTTTCCTCTCTTTTTTTAATTGGCTGTACAGGGCAAAACATCTCGTTGGAACTGAAAGTCCCAGAGGAATTATGATTCATAGATTCATAGATGCTAGGGTTGGAAGGGACCTCAATAGATCATCGAGTTCGACCCCCTGCATAGGCAGGAAAGGGTGCTGGGTCTAGATGACCCCAGCTAGATGGTTATCTAACCTCCTCTTGAAGACCCCCAGGGTAGGGGAGAGCACCACCTCCCTTGGGAGCCCATTCCAGACCTTGGCCACTCTAACTGTGAAGAAGTTCTTCCTAATGTCTAGTCTAAATCTGCTCTCTGCTAGCTTGTGGCCATTATTTCTTGTAACCCCCGGGGGCGCCTTGGTGAATAAAACCTCACCAATTCCCTTCTTTGCCCCCGTGATGAACTTATAGGCAGCCACAAGGCTGCGCCTCAATCCTTCTCTTGCGGAGGCTGAAGAGGTCCAGGTGCCCCAGTCTCTCCTCATAGGGCTTGGCCTGCAAGCCCTTAACCATATGAGTGGCCCTTCTCTGGACCCTCTCCAGGTTATCCACATCTCTCTTGAAGTGTGGCGCCCAAAATTGCACGCAGTATTCCAACTGCGGTCTGACCAGTGCCCGATAGAGAGGAAGTATCACCTTGGATCTGTTCGTCATGCATCTGCTGATGCACAATAAAGTGCCATTAGCTTTTCTGATGTCTTTGTCGCACTGACGACTCATGTTCATCATGGAGTCCACTAGGACTCCAAGATCCCTTTCCGCTTCCGTGCCACCCAGCAGGTCATTTCCTAGGCAGTAGGTATGCTGAACATTTTTCCTCCCTAGGTGCAGCACTTTGCATTTCTCCTTGTTGAATTGCATTCTGTTGTTTTCTGTTCATTTGTCCAACCTGTCCAGGTCTGCTTGTAGTTGTTCCCTACCCTCCAGTGTGTCTACTTCTCCCCACAGTTTTGTGTCATCCGCAAACTTGGACAGAGTACACTTCACTCCCTCATCCAAGTCACTGATGAAGACATTGAAGAGTATCGGGCCTAGGACCAAGCCTTGCGGGCCTCCACTGCCCACACCCTTCCAGGTCGATACCGACCCATGATCTGCTACCCTATAAATGAATGTGCATTAATTATGCACATTCAATGCATAATGCAGTTTTCAATGCCCTAAAACTGCAGTACATTATCATCAAATAATTCTAAACACATAAAAGAGCCATAGTCAAATTTTAAATTTTTTAACTGCAGATTTTAACATAATTTCAAATATTATGTCTGACCGTGATATCCCATCTCAACTTCTTAGGTTGTAGGAACTTATATTTTTCTTATATTTTTCTCCCCCCTTCACCCTTCCTTTTCCTATGTAGAAGATTTACCCAACCCAACCCTAACCAAAACAACCACTGATTTTTACCATGTAGAGAAACTAACTACATAATCCACTTGAGTGCAGAGAATAATCTCTTTAAAAAATCCAGCAGCAACAACAGCAAAAACACAAGGGATTAAATATACTGAATTTTGTTTAAAATAATTTAAATAGCAACTCCTCTTTTATTCCTTGTATGTTCTCACTCTGCAACTAACTAGATTGCCTAGTATACTGCCTTTTTTGTCTTACAATGGCTCCTAATATCACCCTTTTAGTCTTATTTCATAGCCCTCCTCCAGTCATTACATGAAGTCTTCTTTCGGCTGTTTAGCTTAGCCTGCCTGCTTCTTTTAGACCTGAGAAAAGACGCACGATGCCCAAACATTTATCCAACAGCTATGGTCTACTTATGCAATGAATATGACCTAGTAAATTTCTCTCTGCCTGTGAAATGGCTGCCCAGGCCCTCATTCTGCCCATGATATCAGGGGGAAGCCCCCAAGAATTATGCAGGTCCCTAGCTATGAAGCAAAGTTGCAGCTGTGACAGAAACTACCTGTTTTTTGTTACAAGTAGTATCTATGACTAGGAGGCAAGGATTTTTATGCTATCTTTTACTGGACCAACCGTATAGTTGGGCCAGCTGTTGGTCTACAAAAGCCCAAACATTTATCCATAGCCTACAAAGGCTATGCTTCTCTGAACAAGTTAGTGTATGAGGTTAAGCCACTCAGCCCTGTCTGTTGCTTCATTGGTAAGTGTAGCTTTGCTGCAAAAATGAGTCCCTTGTCACACTCTGTGAAGGCTGTTAACGGTTCATTTGGGATACCACATGTTCTCTTATCTTATGTGAAATCTGTGTGAGAGTTATAACACAAAACATTGAAAGTCTGGTATCTTCAGGTCTCTTGCAAATAGATTTTTTTCTCTGTAGGGAAGGATTTTTGTGGGTGATACCTTAAGGCTATCCCAAACATGTAGTTGGTCCAGTAAAAGATATCACCCACAAAAATCCTTGCCTCTTCATGCTTCCTGGCAGTGGCAGATTAAGATTTATTGGAGCCCTGGGCAAACAGAAAATTGGAGGCCCCCCGCACCCCACAATAAACATGAATGTATCAAAAAGCATTAATAAATAGATCCATTAAATAGTTACATATTGCATTAATAAATAAAGCACAATATGCAGTGTCAAAATTAAATACCCAATTTTGCCACACACAAAACTGAATACAGTACTGCCTTAGATGCACGGGATCGCCATAAATGTATAATAACATGAAAGGAAAGATGTTTTAGTTTAGTGGTCATGTAGACTCTTGTTTGACTTTTTTAAAATACACATTTTACATTGTACATGCACTACAGTATACTACAAGAAAAATACAGGCCATACCTATAGCCTCAAGTATGAGTCTAAGAATACCGTTAGCGATTCTTGCAATTAAAATAAAGCAGTAGGCATACACAATACATCCCAATGTTTTTTTTAATCTTTCCTGAAACATTAAACATGTGCTAAACTTCATATACTGTAAAGCTCTCTTTTACCCATTGCATCTGTGTTTTAATTCTATCATTGCATAATTATGTACCCAAAACGTAGAGAGATATTGATATACATAATGTGTCTCTATATAGATGTGTATACACACACAATATCTTTCTATATATATAATGTATCTCTGAACACAGACAGATCTATATCTAATCACCCCCTGGAAGAGCTGACACTTCCCCACACAAGCTGCCGTCGCTGTCAGCAGCCTTATTTGGAGTCGATAACTGCAGGAAGCATCCCCAGGGCAGCAGGATTCCCTTTCTTCACTCCCCAAAGCAGCCCTTGGCAGTGGGACTAAAGCACTGTGCACTGCCGCACAGGGAGATCTGGCATAGTTTGGGGTTGCACCTCTCTCCAACACACACACACACACCCCCACATCTGTCGCGGGTGACACAACAGCTCATCTCAAGCCACCTGCCTGCCCTCTGACCCTACCCTCGGGAGGGAGGGCAGGATCAGACTTATTTCAGGGACAGGAGAGAGGCAGACCAGCTGGACAGCGAGCAGCAGGGGTGATGGGAATCCTCACTACCGCCTCACCCCGGCAGTCCCCACAGAGCGGTCAGACAAGCTGCCACCTCCCTCTGGCTCTCATGTGTTTTACATGCAGTGGAGCTTCAGTGCTTCCCAGGATTTTCCCCTGCAGGCTGGGGAGCCTCTGATTGGCAGAGCACCACAGGCCTGTGCATTAATCCACTCCTGTATCCTGGACCATAGCTGCAACATCACTCCAACACTATCTTTTCCTTAGAATATTTTAAGTTCACATTATTTTCTGTAAGTTTATTAACTAACTTAGAAGCATGTTCATGTTTCCTACCCTTCTAGGTCATTAAGTTAGATACTGAACACTAATATTTAATATATACCTCTACCCACTGCTGCCAAATTAGTATGGTTTATTGTTACCCTTGTTTAAAATACTCCTGCCAGCTTTCAGTACACATGTCAGTGTGGATAATAAGTATAAGATTTTGTCAGACTATTAATCAACCACATTCTTTTATTGTTCACAGAAGTTAAACAGTGACTTAGAAATTTCATTTTGTTAGGCTAGATACTTGAAATTTGTTTCAAAGTTCAGTGTTTTTCAAATGCTTTGTATAGAAGTTGATCGTGTCCCTTTCCTTGTTTTAGAAACTTATTTTAATATCTCATCAGGGTTTCTTGCAAATGAAATGGAGATACTCAGTAAAGTAAGAAAAATAGTGGAATCATTTTTTTCAAATATGTACCAGATTTTTAAGTTGAAGTATGGTAAAATGTGACCAAAACTTTTCTCAGTGGAGATTTTAAGGAAAGCTATATTTAGATTTTGTGTTTACTGACGTTTTAATAAAATATAGTGTAGCATATTTTATTACATCACTCATGAAGATTGAAAAAATAAAATATATGAAAATTATCATAATACTTTGTGAAGTATTGACTTTTTAAATTTTAAAATACACTAAATGATGTTTTAGTAACATGCCAAAAACTAAAAATAAATCCTCTTCCCTCTCCCACTGCTACCAACCTTGTTATCTTTGCTTTCAGGTTCATTATGTGTGTTGTCTATATTTGCTTCTTGTTCTTTATTACTTAGACTAGAAATAGAAATTGCCAAATGAAGCAGATCAGCTGTGCCGGGATGTTGGGTGAAATGCATGTTGTCCATTGTCCTTCCCACTGATGCTGTAGGACAGCAGGCGATGTGTTTTCCCAGGGCTTGAAGGGCTCAGTCCTGTGCACCCTGGAAATTCCCACGCAGGATCAGACCCCTCAGGTCGCCCAGCAGCACCTGGCTTTCTCCTCTTATAGAGACATACCCTGGGGAATCTTAGGGGGTGCTACTTACTTTAATGTTTCATGAGATGGGATTGTTACATAGTGTGATTTGCTTGTGTTTTTTGAAATTCCTGGTGTTTTTTCACTCCACAAATTTCTACTTTGGGTAGAAAACAGTAGAGGTCTTAAGGAGATCAGGTGTCCATAAATTTCTCTCTGGGTATGTGATTTTATTTGAATTCATAGCGTCAGTTATCTTCACTGTACTGAAAATTTCCAGTCTCTTAAGGGTTTCCAAATATTAAATAGGTAACATTATCAAACTTGAATAGTTTGAGCTATTATTTAGATGCAATAAGTATTTAAAACACATTGCTCCAAATTATGAAGACCACAGTATTTGTGAATTTCATGGACATCACTCTCCGATTGTAATTTTCTATACAGATCAATATACAGTTTTGATGTCTGCATGTACCGCACATGCTTCAGAGGAGCAGATTTTGAAGTGTGTAGAACTGCTTCTCTCAAGGAATGCTAATCCCAGTGTTGCTTGCAGGTAAGGCACTATTAACATTGACATTCTTGGTTGAAAGTTTGTGTGTACTAATTTGATGTCATTTGCTCAGAAATCCTGGATGGGAGGTACTAGGGAGATGTTTTAATTAAATAGTTGCTCAGTTCAAAAGGTGCTTTTTTCAGATTGTGTAGTTAATGTGCAAGTTTTGTTAAAATAAAGTAATTGTGTAACACTTCAAGCTTAGCAGAACATTTATTGCTACTGATAAGATAAAAAGTCTACACTACCTTGTAATAATTTCAAAAGCCTTGACCTTATCTGTGTATGATGGTTAACTTTGTCAAATGACAAATAGCACATTTCAGTAAAGGTAAATAGCCTGGGAAAAGTATTATATTTTTGCTTCAGATCATAAATTTAGCCATAAATAGCACCGTAGCAGTGGCAATTAAATAAAGTTTAATACTGTATTGTAATTAAGTACTTTGGTCTATTTCATTAAAAGAAAAGTCAGATGATTGTTGCCTTACTACATTATATTTTATTAATTATCTTCTTAGGGTTCATTCTAGTGCTGTGAACTTAGGACAACGTGATGACTGTTTTATTAATTTATTGCATTCCAAAGGTATCAAGTGTGACATTTGAATGCCATACATGAAAAATGAAATACAAAAGATTAGGAATGCTAGGGGAAAAAAAATCATCCATCCAAATGTTGTGTATAGCTCTGCAGTGTCTCAAAGTCCAAGATCATTCTGAATTAAAAGAAGAAAAGATGGGAAATGCATAAACAAGGGAAGGGAAGTGAGGCTGAAGCCTGGTTGTTGATAAAAAGTTGAGGAACGGACACTGTAGAACCAGAGTGCGCTCATGATTCAGGCTTGCTCTGCCTGTCCTGTAATCCAGTTTTAGGTGCCTTTCTGGTAATAAATAAAAAAGTAGTCCCAGTGAAAAGTATATATGTACTAGTTTTTATTGAAACTAGTCTATATTGGAGAAACAATTTTAAAAGTTGCAACCAAGACTTTATTAATTAGAGAATCAATTTCAGCATGCCACAGAAGGGGACAACTTGATTTCTTCATGTTGTACTTTGATTAGATGTGAGTGAGAGCCCTGCATTTAATCCTGATTCTGGCTATCCCCACAGAAAACATGCTTTCTTCCAATTTTTTGTTCTTGTGTTTTATCTCATATCTGTCAGCAGTCGCTTAAATCATGCTTAATCCTGCACCAGGATCCAGTTATCAGATCAATATAAGTAAATGAATTTTGTTCCTGCAAATTCCCACAGATGGAATCTTGCCTGCAATAATTTATTTTTTCCGCCTCCTGCTAATTGTTTTTCCTCGGGTCCTGGTGGCATCATCCCATTGAATGGGCCTACTTTGTCTCCCAGCCACAGCTTTTCAGGTCTGTGGAATAGTCAAACTCTTCAGGGCTCCTCAAGTTGCTTCTAAGTCTCTTGAAGTAGCATTCCCCTTGCCACTGAACAAGCCGGGAAGCAAGGAGACCAAATAGTTTTTGTGTCCCAGATGGAAAAAGAGTGAGAAACCAAGGTTTAAGAACTTTCTTAACTATTTCTTTCTTCATTAATTCAAACCCCCCAGGTTAGATTTTTCTTTTTTCAGTTGTAGTCATGCCTCCCATCACTTTTAAGGATTTACTCTGACCGTTCATCCAGATACAAAACTTTCCTTTTCTCAGACCATTTCACCTTAAAATACTATGTATACTTTTCAGGATAATAAGTCTGAATTTTCTTTGAATCTTTCCCTGGAGGGAAGAAGAATATCTGTCCAGGCAGAAGTTGGGATGTTTTCTTCCCTTTAATTACTACAGAAAGCTTGTCTTTAACCTAAAAGGACAGGTAGAAATTTCTTGTTAACAGAATATACCAAAGGTAGAGATGTCTGTTTGCCAAGATTGGCAGATCTCTGCATCTGAAGAGAAAATATTTTAAATTAAGCAAAAGTTGCCAGCGTGCTGTCATGAAACTGGTTGATGTGGTAGTAGCTAAATTAGTTAAAGGATTTTTTTAAACAAAAAAAGTAAGTTTATCTTTATTTGTGTCAAGCATAAGTATAAACTGAAAGTGTAAGAAGTCATAATTTAGGTTGCAAAGCATGCAGAAGAAAACCTTTTTCATCTCATATGTTGCACAGCAGTTTTCTCATATGAGTTCTGAGATCTGACCTGTCTACGTTGAAATTAGGATGCTGTGTGCATTCTTATCATTAATATTGTAGAGTTGTATTTTTATAGCATTTCTGATGCCTTGAATGTTTTCAGTGGTTGCCATTTGCCGAATCTAGCTTTAGATAATACTGAAAATGGCTTACATAAAAGGATAGCCTGTGCTTGTACCATATGTTTTATGTATTTTGAGAAACAGGATCACCTTCATGGCAGAGATGGTTGTGTCAAATATGCTTAATAGTTAGCAATATAGAGCCACACATATTCTTGATGACTATCACTGCTTCATCTACATGTTCTTAAAAGTAAAAAAGAAAGGAAAAACTTACAGTCATGTCAGTTGAAAATATAGTCACTGCTTATGTTTTCATTGTGCTTGATTTGCTTATTTTGCATGATCTCTTAGAAAATCAAATCCCTTTTCTCAGATGCTTTCTTTAGCCGCCCTCTAGTGGAGATGATTATATTGTGTGTGTGTGTGTGTGTGTGTGTGTGTGTGTGTGTGTGTGTGTGTGTGTGTGTGTGTGTGTGTGTGTGTGTAACATAACTGTTGGGCCTTTTTTAAATTACCCTTTATTTATTTACATGTTCTTAGAGCACAGGAGCCCTCATAATGGTTCAACCCTGAGTGGAGGGATGAGACCCTCTAGCCAGGAACCTCCTGCTTTGGTTCCAGCAGGAGTGTTGGCATACACTGGTCAAAGTCCCTAGCCTTGGCTGTAGCCAGCTTGTATCCAACACCCAGTGCCTCAGAGAAAGGCTTAAAAACACTGTGCAGGGTGTCAGGGGCAACAAGCAAAGCCCAGAAGCATAGGCAATTCCCATAATTGAACATAGGTATAGCTATGTCTAGATCATCCCTGACCAGTGGATATCCAACTTCTTGAACACCTCCATTGATGGAGAGTCCACAAATTCCATAGGCAAGCCATTCCACTGCTTCACTGTTCTAACAGTGAAGAAGTTTTTGTTTTTTTTCCCAGATATCCAATCTAAACTTACTTTGCTGAAACTTTAAGCATTTGGTCTGCATCCTCCTTTCTGCAACAAGAGAGAAAAGATGCTGTCCCTCTTCTTTATGGCAGCCCTTCAAGTATTTGAAGGCTGCTGTCATGCTTCCTCTTAGAGAGGTATGGGTTGTAGCTGTGTTGGTCTAAGGACATAGGCAGACAAACTTCTTTGGGTAAATCTGATATCTTTTATTAGACCAACTCATATAGTTGGAAAAAATCATTCTTAGCAGACTTCTGGGTATATATACCCTTCATCAGGTTAAGGACACATCTGCAGTTGGTGTGTGCTCTTCCTGGATGGAATGAATAGTAAAGAAATGAGAGGCTGGTATGCATGCAAGAAAAGCAGTCAGTGAAGATGCAAACTGAGAAGTCAGTGGGTGAGAGAGAAGTGGTGGGGAGGGAAGGGAAATGAAGGTAGCTGGTAAATAGTACAGAAGTACCTGGGAAGTCAGATGTTAGGCAGGTTATAATGTATCATAAATCTAATGTCTCTATTTAGTCCATTTTTTTGTATCCAGGAGGTTGATGAAGTGAAGTTCATGGGCTCATCTGTGAAAAGTGTTTTGTAAGTTACCTTTGAGGAGTAGAACTGAGAGATTGGAGAGAGAGTGGCTTGTGAGAAATGTGCCCCGCACAGGTATTCCTGTCTTTAATAGATTTCCAGTGTGTGTTCATTCTGGTGCGCAGTTCTTGTTTGGTCTCTCCTACGTATTTTCCATCAGGGCATTTGGTGCATTGGATGAGTTTTATATTACATTTCTGGAGGTGCAGCTCTAAGATCCAGGTATAGTAATTCTGGGGTTGGTGGAGATATGTTGGCAGGTTTTACATTTTTGTCATGGCATGGTCTGGATCCATTTCCATTCGGTGGATGAAACTCTAACCTTGACTGCTATATTGACTGCTTCAGGGAAAGAATGAACAATGAAATAATCAATAACATATGCCACCATAACAGCCTCTTCCTATCAGAGAGAAAGGATTCAACCACCAGGTAGGAAGAAAGGGGGAGGGGTTGCACTCTGTCTGTGAGCAATATACATCAACCCTCATCAAGACAGAATTGAAGGATGAGGAAGTAGAAGGATTGTGGGTTAGGTTACATGGGGGGCAAGGAGAAAGGGATTTGGTGGTAGGGGTCTGCTACAGACCCCCACACCAAGGGGAAGAACTAGATTTGGGGCTCCTGAGGCAGCTCTTGGAGACCATAAAAGCTAAAGAGGCGGTAGTCATGGGGGACCTAAACTACCCAGACATCTGCTGGGAGACGCAGACAGCAAAGTCCCACCGTTCACGCAGGTTTCTAACCTGTGTACAGGACCTCCACCTGACACAGGAGGTACACGGTCCCACTAGGGGGAATGCCTTACTGGATCTGGTATTGGCAACGGGGGATGACATGGTAGGGGACTTACAGATCGGTAGCCATCTGGGGGACAGTGATCACCTAATAATAGAATTCTTCATAAGATGTCGAGTGGGTGAGGTAACTAGTAGGGTGAAAGTGCTAGACTTTAGGAAAGCTGATTTCAATGAACTCAGGCGTTTAGTCATGGACACACTGCAGAGTAAGAGTTTTGAAGAGATGGGAGCCCAGGAAGGGTGGCTGTGCCTTAAGGAAATGAAGACGATCCCGATGCGAGGAAAAAGAGGGAAAGGGGCCAGGAGGCTTCCTTGGCTGACCAGAGAAATCCAGGGCAGCCTACGGGCCAAAAGGGGAGCACACAAAAAGTGGAAACAGGGAGAGATCACCAAACAGGAGTATACCTCCTCTGCTCGCGCTTGTAGGGAGGCAGTTAGACAGGCCAAAGCTACCATGGAGCTGAGGATGGCA
>NW_005842071.1:1783056-1785987 GCF_000455745.1 Alligator sinensis | reverse complement strand
GCGCGCCTAGCCTGGGGGTCTGCAAGAGGAGGTTAGATAACCATCTAGCTGGGGTCATCTAGACCCAGCCCTTTTCCCTGCCTATGCAGGGGGTCGGACTCGATGATCTATTGAGGTCCCTTCCGACCCTAACATCTATGAATCTATGAATCAAGTTCTTCCTCTTGGTGGGGAGGTCTATAGTAGACTCCTACAAGTGTGTCATGTTCCCCATGTTCTTCCCGTATTTTGACCCAGACGGTCTCAAGATGCCCTTCCTGGTTAGAAAACTCAATTTGCAGGGAAGTGAATTGATCCTTGATGGTAGAGAGCAATACCCTCACCCCTCTTACCCACATGGTCTCTCCTATACAAGGTGTAACCCTCTAAAACAACAGACCAGTTATAGGTAGAGTCCCACCAGGTCTCCGTTATCTGTACAAGGTCATAGTCATTTTCACATAGGAGAAGGGCCATCATATCCAACCATGGAACCCTAACTGAGGAAATACCAGGTTTCATCGAATCAATCCTAAAACTGCTTGTCACCCAAATAGTGAATTTTGTCCAAGACACTACAGACTTTCTATGAAAACTTAAAAAACATAGACCACCTTCCCAGCAACACTCTCCTAGCCACCATGGATGTTACCAGATTATATATCAACATCCCACAGCAGGATGGTATCCAAGTCTGCCTTACATACCTACAAAAGCATGATGACAACTCAAAGTACAGACCCAAAGATGTTACTGACCTTATACACTTCATCCTCACATACAACAACTTCACTTTTAATAACCAACACTTCCTTCAGACCATGGGCACAGCTATGGGCACCAAAATGGCCCCACAATGTGCCAACCTTTTTATGAGCCACCTGGAAGAAGAATTCCTCAAGGACTGCACCATCAAACTCTTGCTATACTTAAGATATATCGATGACGTGTTTATCATTTGGACTGAAAATCTTCAATCTCTGATTGAGTTCCCTCAGACATTCAACAATTATCACCCCTCCATCTGACTATCTCTTGAATACTCCAGCACCAACATCTCCTTTTTTTGACACGGTGATCAGTATCCAGAATGGTAAAATACAGACTATGTTATACAACAAACCCACAGACTAACATACACATCTGCTCAGAACTAGCAATCACCCTAAACACACCAAGAAAGCTATAATACAGCCAACCCCTCTGATACCACCAAATCTGCAGTGAGGAGAACACCCAGGATTGCCATCTCACAAATCTCAAAAAGGCTTTCACTCAACAAGGACATTCATTCCTCCAGAGAGAGAGATTGCACATGAAAGTCACCCAGATACCATGTGAAGAATTCCTGCAGTACAGAATGAAAACCCTTACGAATTGCACACCACGGGTTATGATGTATCACCCCTCCCTCAAATCTATACAGAAAATCCTCAAACAGTTGCAACCCATACTAGAAGACGACCCAATTCTTAAAGAGATCTTCCCAGAATCACCCATCCTAGCCTTCAAACAAGCACTGAAACTCACTTATCTCATCACCAGAAGCAAAGTGTCTGTGGCCCAAAACACACCAAATTGTACTAACTCTTCCTGCTGTAAGAATGAACAATTTGAATTAATTATTTTAACAAGTGCTCCTATGGAGTCTTATGGATGGGTCTTGGGATTGGTGGTGTAATTGATTCCTCATTTGATAAGCCATTATCCTTCCTCCATCCCCAGGTAGAACAATGCTCAAATTAGTAACTTTTTCCATCTCAGTTATCTTCTGTTCATTGACATCACAGGCACCATTTTTTCAGTAGCTTACAATTAAAACTTTCAATTGGCTTACTGTTAAAAATCAATTCTGTTCACCTGAGGGCTCCTGTACTTCAATATTTCCTCCCAACCCTTGTCCAGAGTAATCTGACTATTGATTTAAAGGCCATGCTGCAAAACCATTTTAGATGCAATTTTGGGAGTGTGGGAAAGAAGTCTGGGTTCTTGTTTTGTTGTTCTGGATTGGCTTGGTTTGGATTCTAAGTGGTGATATTTTTCTGAATTTTCTATTTAATATATATATTTTTTATGGGTATCCTTGTACATTTCAGATCAAAAATGCAAATGTTATGTGGTTGCAGCTGAAACCTACTGACTGTAGTATTTTCTTTTTATATAGCCCTAATTCTGTTGTATGTGTGCCCCCACCACCCTCCTTGAACCAGAAGAGACTAAAAGTGTCTATACCCTAAGCCTGAACAAATTACAAAGGCAATTAGCAAGAAAATCCAATTCAGAGCTGTCTTCCCATCTTCCCCTTTATTCACAGAGATTCTTCTGAAAGAAGCCAGTTTTTGTTTATGTCCCACTTTGTTCCGCAACCAAGAACTAACTGATTGCTTGCTGCTAAAAGTTGGTGGAATTTTTTTCTGCATGTGGTCACAATAGGCCATCATCTCTCCCAAAGTTAAATTCCACCATTGTACAAAATGATGTTATATGCTTCCACAATAGGAGGAGATGCTGGCTACTTCTGACTGGTGCAGAGGTCCTTACTTGATATCCACAAGTGCTCTTCAGTTTTCTCCCCTTAAATTTCTCCTCTCTGTTATGGCTGACACTGAGCTAGAAGCCTAATAATCTCCCCAGCATTAGACTTGCATGAAATCTTCTGTAAAACCTGGTACTGCCAACGGACAGCTGATTACATTGCAAGTTGGCACCCTGGTGAACCAGCTACCCAAAAAGCTTTGCCAACGTTAGGACTTACAACTCTGTCAATTGTTTGATACTTTATGGAATAGTTATATAAGCACATCCTAATGGAAAACTGAATGCCCTGAGTGCTGTTGCTAGGGTCCTCCTAACGTGTCCAGCATCAGTGGCTGTAAAGTGGATTGCTATAGACCTACTCCATGGCATTGTAAAGACCTATTCCACTCTTGTTTAAAAAAAACCAAAAAAACC
>NW_005842071.1:1752902-1783025 GCF_000455745.1 Alligator sinensis | reverse complement strand
GCAGGAATTCTACTTAAAGGCAGGTAAACCTCAAAATTTCATAAAGCAAATGGCAGCCTGTGTGGTATTCTAGATTAACATGCTTATGCAACAGCTGCTGTCAAAACCATTTGTTTCTGAAACTTTTTCAGAAATTCCAACAAAGTGACCTTTGCTTACTAGGTATTTCATGTGTTGCACTTTGCTGGAGAAAAACTTGTCTACTGCTTTTTATTGTGCCAAAGAAGAGCGGGAAGTTCATTATATTAATTTGATTTGTGTTGCCCATCCCAAAAATGACTCGGGGCAGCTTAAAATAAGAGAAAAAATATCATGAAAACAGAATAAAATAAGGATGGGCTAATATGTGCAACAGTTATAAAGAAAGAATAGTGTTGAGAGAAGGAATGCCAGGAACAGAAATGTAATTTAGTGCATGCAAACATTTAAGTTTTGTGTAAACATCAGCAAGATTTTAGAAAAAAAAATATGAAAGAGGTTATTTCCTGTCATAATCATTCATCAGATGAGCTGCCACTGATAAGAGAAGGAAAGTAGAGAAATAAACAGCTCCGTCACTGGAAGTGTGACGTCCACTTCCTTAATATCTCCAAGAATTAGAGATTTTCCAAAGTTAATTACAATATAGCTTCAGAATTACAGTACCATAGTTTAAAATGTTTCTACTGATTTGTGAAATAATAGCACAAGGGGGCTAATGTTCAAGGTATTAATTTAGCATTCATCCATCTATTCCCATTGAGTCCTTCCTTTTTCAAGGGAAAATATAAGACTCCATTCTGTATTAATCGTTTTTTCTCCTTTCTAGTTATTTTTACAATTAGTGTTTTTACTAGTATTAATAAGGCTCTCCTCTTTCTCCACACTCATAGTTTCTTCTTTTAAGATACCAGGTCTTTCACTAGATTTAGCTGTACATCTGTTTTTCTGTCTGCCAGCAATCTTTGATGCTCTTCAGCTTCTCCTTTAGCTCTCTTCATTTTATTTGAACACTTGGCAAAATAGGTTTCTCTGTAGTGCCTTCTGTTTAAGAAATAGCAGAAGATGAGCAGAGATTAACTATCTTTTGGAAGAGGAGCGGCAGCACACAGTATTTCACAATATTAAGGCAGTGTAGAAAGAGATGCATATGTTTTGCTGCATGCATTCTTCAGCTTCCCACTAGAGGTCAATATTGTAATTAACAGTTGTAAGTAGTAGAGGAATACACTCTGCAAAGTTTTAGATTACTTCCTAAGGGACAAAATGGAATAATCTCTTGCTAACAGACAGATGCTGCTTCATTCTTGTACAGCTAAAATATTTGCATTACTAGCAGGAATAATAACTCTCCACTCAGAATTGCTGCTTCATTCACAGCAATCAAAACTTAGATGTTTTTTCCTTATGTAGTTTTACTTATACAGTTTTTTATCCTTTGCTACACATCTTGACAGTTGATTGTATTGGGTACCTCTGCACATGATGGGCCTCTGCTCTGACATGTGCTAATTAACATGTGTTGGAGCAGACTTGATTAATAGGGTGTATTCACATGTATTCAGTGTCCCCACCACCATTTTGAAGGGCAGGATACAATACATGTGATGCTGCAGGTGCTCTAATTAAATCACCCCCTTCCCACCGTGGAGCGCATGTAGAGATGCCCATTGTGCTCAGGTGGTCAAGGCACTGCAGATCTGTGTAAAGGATTTGTGCCTTGAATAGTTTAATCCTTTAAGCCAATGATACTAAACCAGGGTGCCTTGAGATACTTTCAGGGGTGATGCCTCTCCAACCTGTTGTGGGTTTTCTGAGTTATTTACAACAGAAGAATTGCTTGATTTAGTTTTTGTAGTCAAAAGTTGAGTGAAAACTAAGAGCTGACATTTTCTGAGGAGTGACTTGAGTCTAAAAAGGTTGAGGAACACGGGTCTAAGCCAGTAGTGCTCAACCTTTTCACCCTGTGGGTCAGATTGATTCCTGTGCACTAGGATTGAGCTTGCACACCCAGATTGGGCTCCACACTGCCTCTTTTGGGTCCTGAGGCCCTGCGCTGCCCTACCCAGTTCCACATACCAGGATTGGGCTCTGGGGCACCAGGGGCCAACACCACCTCCATCTGGCCACACTTGTCAGGATCAGGGCCTCAACATACCGGCATCTGGCTCTGCATGCCAGGATCAGGCCCTGTGCTGCCCAGCATTCCTGATCTAGTGTGTAGGACCACAGGCAAATGGGCTTCCCACTTGTTTGGGGAGCCCTGTGGCACAGCACCAGGGATCAGATCTGGCTGTCAAGCTAGAGGTTGAATACCCCTGATCTAAAGCACAGCACAGATAGAGGGGCAAAGGATCTTATAGATTGTGTTTTTTTCAGTGTTTTTGTATTTTTATTTTGTTTTTTTCCATTACCACTGCCATCTTGAGCACTGTTATTTTTTTCTCCTTTAAAAAGAGGAAATGCTTGAGCAGAGATGTGTATTTATCTATGTTGACAGGTTTTCTCTCACATGTTTTCTGGTACTTGGAAATATAGGCGTAAATATGGATAGCAGAAGTGTCTTGGATTTCTCCCTATTGTACTCTTAAGTGGTGGAAGGATGTAGAAGACGAACATTGACATGTGGTTTTGGAAAATAGCGGACAGATATTACGATAAGAACTAAGCCTGTTTGAATATTTTTTCCTGGTATTCAGAAGATTTTATTCTTCACAACCAGTAACTTAATCTTAGTTTAATTGAATTAAAATCTAACATTTATAATACTGAGAGATTAATTCTTAAATTCCTAATTCTTTCTTGAATCTAAAAATCATAAAAAATATATTGTTAAAACTTCTACAAACCTACATTCTGGAGAAATATGAAAGTTAAAATACTTTTGGGCTCCAAGGTGTACAGGTGGAGCTTTTGACGGGAATAATACAGCCTGTAAATCCTTAATGTTACCTTTGTCATATAATACACGTATTTCCAGTGTGACACTGTCCTTTCATCTATTTCTGTATTTAAATTATTGAAGCATCATTTGCAGATCCATGTTCAGTTAAGCTTCTTGCAGGCATTAAAAGAACAAAACCAGAAAAGACCTGTGCTTTATCAGAAGTATCAGTGCATTACTTTGATCCAACTGTGCAGCATCTGCATAGATTGGGCACTTCAGCAGGGATTTTTGGGACTTTTAGCTAAAGCTGATTCAATCAATTATTTGATAAAAGTGCTAAAAAAGCCCCACCAAAGCATCCAATTTATACAGACATCAGGTGAGCTGGGTCCAACTAAGGCAATGCCTCTTCTGGGCATGTGCAGGCCTCAGTGTGGGAACGTGCCAACTTTAAAGTGAAGCGCCAGGTTTTCTTGGGACTGTTTTAATGTCTGCAAGCAGCCTTAATATTGAGTTTAGTTTTGCACTTTCAATATTTAGTTCAAATTAAAATTTTAAAAAAGAATTATCTAGGAAATCTGTTTCCTTGAAGCATTACTTTAAAGATTGAAGGTCTTTTTGTATTTGAAAATGTATTTCAAAGAATTTAAGCTGTCCTTTTTCAGTGAGAACTACAGTATTTAGCATATTCTGAGGCCCACTGACTGGTAGGAGTTAAGCATGCCCCTATTAACTGTTTATTGCATTGTTGCTTTTTGACTTTGGGCTACATGGGAGGGCTGCCACCATTTGCTCTCTGTGAATCGGGAGGATGAGAAGAAAATATCTTTTAAAAACTCACTTTCAAGTAATTTGCAACTTCAGACATTAAAATGTTCTAATCTCAACGCTGTTGCCTGTGTCATGTCAGGGAAGAGTTAAGGTCCTATGAGTGCTCTAGTAGTATGTCCCATTCTGGAATGTCCTGGAATTTATGTTGCTTTTATGATAATTGGAACATCTACATAATGTATTGCATGCTAATTTTGGTGTGGTACTAATATCCTTAACAGTTAATAGAAAATCAGTTATTATTTATTTGTATAATAGAGGTGTGAAAACATAGATGTTAATTGGCAATACAGGCTTCAGTTCTGCAAATCATGTAAGAACATGATGAATTTCAGGCACATGTTCATCAAAATCCATGGAAACTAAGCATGCATTTAATGTTTTAAGTACCTGTTTATAGTTTCTGCTGTATAGTGTTGCTCTGAGTGGAGGCTATAAAACTAATAGCATGGTCCATCTTTTAGCATTTGAACACAGATTTCTCCGCTCTATCTCCAGGAAAAAAATGAGTCCTCTTATGTATGCTGCTCGAGAAGGCCACCCTCAGGTTGTTGCTCTTCTTGTTGCTCATGGATCACAAATAAATGGCCAGGATGAAAATGGTTATACAGTAAGCAAGTTACTTTTATGTTCAGCATATAATTTTATTTCTTTGTAAATCCCTCTGTTCCTACGTATCAAGGGACTTTCCAAAATGTGACAGTTCTTAAATAATTATCACATCATTGTTTTTAAGTGAAGTAAAATTTAGAACAAGCCTGTCCAACTGGTAGCCTGCGGGCTGCATGCAGCCTGCACAGGGTTAAGTTGCAGCCCCTGAATTCCTGCATGGCCTCCACTTTCCATACTGCAGCCAAAGTCTCAAGGCTCCCCCTCCCTCCTCCAGCTGCTGTGTTCTGCATCTGCCCTGGGGGAGTCACGGTGCAGCACAGCGTGGCTTGGCGCAGGGGTTAAAGTGGAAGCCACACGGTCAGGAACTGCTGCAGTGGAGAGGGCAATGGAGAGGCATCCATGCGGGGTCTTTTCAGTGGGAGGGCACCTACACAGGTGCACACTGCTGCAGGTTGGGGTGTGCATGGTGCAGCAGGGGGTTGTCCATACATCAACCAACCTGAGACTGTGGCCCCTGTTGATGCCACCTGCAGGACATGCTACCCCCAGCTGTTTCGAAGTTGGACATCCCTGATTTAGAGCAGGTTAAAACTGTTTAATGCATTTTTATTCAGGTGGCATGGCTAAGGGGAAGAAATTCCTTACCAGGTGTGAAAAGTTAGAATAAACAAGGGCAGAGCTATGATTGACTTTGCACATCTGCTTCACTTTAACTTTTTTAATTAATTTATTAAGGCTTTTAATGAGGTTTTTTGTTGTCAATTTTAGTGTAATTGTTTGTCAAGTTATCTTGCTTAGCTGAGCATAACAAAATAAGATAGTAGCACAGTCACACTTAACAGGAGTACCATACACTCCTCCTAAGAGTACCTTTAACATAAGTGCACTGGAATTAAGAAACTCTGGTTCTGTTTGTTTTTTGTAAACTTGGTTTCCTAAATGAAACAAAATATTTTATGTAGGCATTGATGTGGGCAGCACGGCAAGGACATAAACGTGTAATTTTTAAGCTGCTTGAACTTGGGGCTGATAAAAGTCTACAAACCAAAGATGGAAAGACAGCTGGAGAGATTGCCAAAAGCAATAAACATTCTGAGGTATCAGTCTCTACCTAACTTCATGTTTTGTCTGAAATGTTCTCACTGGTGCTGCAACTTTTTGCAGCAATGTTTATTTAGATATTTGCACTAATATTAGGATATATTTTCAGCCACTCAGTATTTAGTAATCATATTTGCATATGCTGAGATTGATTTTAAAGTTATTGCACATCTGTAGCGTTGCTAAAAGAGCTTGTATTGTAGTGTCTCAGCTTCCATGCATTCAAATTTTGAATTTCAGTATTCACTGCATGAAAAAAACAGATTTTGATAATTTTACTAATCTATTATTTGAGAAATAGTTTGTTAATTTCTACCAAAAAAGTGTTTGGAATAGATTGCAATGTGCAGCTTTGACTACATTTGGGAAACTCTTTCTGAAAAAGTTCTAAAATTGCTCAGATATGCAGCAATAGGTGCAGGATTTATTGTACTATAGTGAGCACTAAGATTTTACACCATTAGTGCTTGCAAAGTAAGCACACCTAAAAGGTTCAGTCAGCTCATGACCTTAAATAACAGCACCAGAACTAATAGCCAAGACAGTTTGTTGTCCTTAGTAGCATCCATTCACTTCAAGAGAATGCTTCTGAACATACTGTCTCCAAACACTTTAGTTTGCCCAAAGGAAGAAAACAAAATATCTGGTGAGGGACAAAATGCCTTTTATGTCATTTAGGAGACCATGAGCAGACATTAGATGTTTCTCCTCCTCCCCCCCCAGAACAGGATTAGACAATGCAATTGCCAATAGATGACTGGATTGGGTGACATAGGAGATGCGTTTTAATAATGTGTCATGTAATCCGTTCCTGTTCCTTTTAATCCAGCAGTCTACTTTTCACTCTCATAGTCCTTCAGGAAAATTTCCTTTTCTAAAAACTGAAGAGCAAACAGATTTCTAACACCATTTGAGATAACCACCAGATATAATTTATGGACTGTTTAGGACCAAAACAAGGTTACAGGCTTTGCCAGCTCCCAGTGGTGTGATACCAACTCAAAAAAACCCTCTATATTTGTATCTCATTGTTCACTTATCTGAAATTTATTCCCTAATTCTTTCATCCTGAGCATCAGAAGAAGGGACAGTGGAAGCAACAAGAGACAGTTGGGCAAGAGAAGAACCAAAATCATACTCAACCAGAGGCGGCACAAAACTTGTCTTTCAGCTTCTTTTATGGCAAGAAATGGGGAAACGGTGCTTTTGAATAAAGAACCAGGGTGACAGTTAGAGCCAGGAGCAAATAAACTTTTACTCTCCTCTTTGAAAGAGCTCTGAGTCAGTAGGGTGTTTTGTAGCTGGAGACTCTTGAATTGCAGCTTTCATATTTTTATAAAATCATATCTGCAGCCATTTATTCTTACAGAGAGAACCTTGAAAACATGAACTGAGTGTAAAAAGGTGAAGCGACATTTGACTGTTAGCTCCTGACAACTCTTAATTGTCACTCATTTTAGAGTCCCGCCGAGTTGCTGGTTCTACCGCTGTGCTATTTATTATTTTTCTGAGACTTGGTAGCATACAGCATTATTGCAGTGAAATAGACCATTCTGCTGCAAGTGTGGGCATCCAACTCTTTATTTTTAGTTTCTGGCTCTCCAGCTTTCTCTACCATGTGGGGGGAGTTACTTGGGTTTCAGTGCAAGCTTTCTGCTCTGCTGCCTGAAGTCAGGCAGTGGAGGGGCAGGGAACCAGAATTGGAATCCAGTGACAGCCAAGGATTATTGATCTGAGTAAATGAATCATTGAAGTTGATTACCAGGGTCCTCTCTTCCTTGCATATGCTAGCAAAAGTGGCTTTTTGTCCAAGCTGCCTTCAAAACAAAAAGAAAAAATGTTGATGATCTTTTTTACTGCAGAATATTTTCAACTAGAAACTTCTGTTGGTGTAAAGATTTGAGTGATGAGAACAATGGATACTAAGTAGAGATGCAACTTGTTTGATGGTGCCATGTCATTTAAAGTTTGTTTTAGCCGAATTTGGTCTAAGTGCAAACTTAGACCACAAAATATTTGAAAAATTATTTTATTTGAGTGTCAATAATTATTATTTTGCATACTAATATTTATACTAAATATTTATAGACAAAAGTTAAATGTATTCACACTTTTGTTTTTCAGAAACACTTTGCTCACTTGCAAGTGAAGAACTTTTGTTTTCCAACAAAAGAATATATTAGATTTTAGTTAATTTACGACCTCTTACTGCCTTTTAAATTTCAAATCAGGATGCTTTTCTTGAGTCATCCTGTACATGCAGAAGCTTTACAGTCTATACTGGAATTTGGTGGGTGTACTAGCATTCATGTTCTTGAACATTAAAACTCTGTGGGCTCACCTCTATCACAGATGTTTGCCTTTTTTCATGAATGAGAGGATTTATTTAAATTCTTCCCTATCCTAACCCTGGCAAATTTTCATTCATTTTATCATTTTGAATTTACATTTTGTATTTAAATAGTCATATATCCATGTAAATAAGTAGGACATGATAAAGCAGATCTGTTCTTGAATATTAGCTAAATTGTTGTGATGGCTTTTTCAGCTTTTTAGTTTACTTTCTTTGACTGCAAATCCTTTGCAAGGAAGGGTCCAGAGCCTAGTTAAGGAAGAGGCTGTACACAAACTTCTGAAAGCAATCCCTGATGCACCTAGAGGTCACAGTGTCAGGTAAAGAAATAATCGTGTCATGCAAAAAAACCCTGTTTTTTTATTTCATAAATACACAGTTTTATGAATAGATTTTTTATCAATGATTGTTGCATTTTTAACAGTCAGACTTAATGCAGTGATGCTAAAATATAGAAATGAAACCCCATTTTGAAAAACAGAAACCCTTCTTAAATTTGGCCTCATACTTAATGTATTGCACTCTACACTTGACTTCTGATCAAAACAGTAACTCTGAAGGGCTAAGCAAGAGAAATATACTTTGAAAATAAATAAAATATCTAACTTACATGGAGGGGGGCTGGTGATCAGACTGTATTTGTACTGTATTTTCTGTCCTGGGTAAGTGGGGTATTTTTGTAATTGTAACTTTGCGGCCATTTGATGTTTTAAATTAGGAATTACTAAAGATTTTTTTCAGTTTAAATATGGCTGTTCTTTCCTTCTTGAACACTGTCACCAGTTACAAAAGTTGGCTAAATTGTGCCTTCACTTCCATCTGTGGGATATTGCTTTCTTGAGTGGCCTTGCCTAACTCCTGAAGTACCTTGCCTGGGAGAGATCTTCAAAAGGAGACTGGACACACCTTGCAGGGGTTATTTGTCTTTCCTGCCCAGAGCAGAGGGGCTGGACTTGATGATCTCACAAGGTCCCTTCCAGCCCTAAATTCCTGTGAATCTGTGAATATATCTCTTCAGAGGCTTTAAATAGACATTGCATATGCCCTGAAAGCCTTTTGTCCTGGGATCCTACAGATGTTCAAGTTCACTCTCCTGTTTCAAGTCCCTCTGAAGGATGCAGGATAAAATGTACAAACATTTTTTTTTTCCCAGGACACAACTGTGTGCTTCTTTAAGGTTATTGCGTTTTTCCTGGTACAGGCTGGCCAGGCTGTATGTTCCTCTTTGGTGGAGGATGCAACGCAATGCAGCATGAAAGAACAGCGTGTGTAAATGATTGTACCATGCCTGTTTTGATCTTGGTCCAGCATCAAGACAATAGGGCCTGTGTCAAGTGAGATGTCTGTTTACAGCCTAATTGGCAAGCATGTGTCCACTAGAATTGTTTTAAACCTTTTTTTAGTAATTTTTTAAGAACAAGTCTGCTACTACCTTTGTTTGTTTCTCATTTATTAATATTGTTATGTAGTTCCTATACAGCTTTTGGTGATCTGGAAGTGTTTTTACATGGTCTTGGTCTAGAACACATGGCAGAGTTACTAAAGGTAAGATTGATGCAATGAAATTGCATATTTGGAAAACAATTTATAAATTATCAAATGTGCACCATACTTCAACTTTAAACTTTAAGTTGCATTTTAATATTTTTTTTGAAAAATAAGCCAGAAATATTCATCTGATATGCTACCTTTCATATCTCTAAGGTGCTCCTTTATTATTCTCATGTGGTGTCTTTTGGAAGACTACAGATTAAATTTTAGGAATTATAACTAAATTTCTGTGCTAAAAACTGTGTATTGAGAACTCACTTGAGAAACTTCACAATACTGCTTTGGTAAATGACTTGTATAACTGGTTTTTTTTTTCCTTAATTTTTCTTTTGAGTGTTCATATTTGACAACTGAAAATTTATTTCATGCAGGAAAGAGATATAACCTTAAGGCAGCTTTTAACCATGGGAAAAGATGACTTTGCACAGGTCAGCATTCTACTTGGGAAATTTCATTTATTTTCATTACTTTTATGTTTAGATACTGGTATGCAGTTTGAAGGGTAAAAGTTTGTTACTTTAATCATCTATATTCTTTTGGGTTATTTGGATAGACATAGATCTATGCAATTTTTAAATGAAGATAATAATAGTTTGTTAATTTCTGCTCCCAGTTCCTTAATTCAATGTGGGAGCTGAGCTGCAATTTAGTTTTTTCCCTTTTCTGCAGTATTATCAATTATAAAAATTTGGGAGGCTGAATTGAACCTTCAGCCCCACTTTAGGGGTAACAGACGTGTACAATCTGTAACTTCAAAAGCCCACTATAAAAATAAGGAAATCAGAGTGTTAGGCAATACATTATTTGTCCAAGGTTAGAGCTGATGAAACCAGAAATGGCACCAAGACCCATCTACCTTTCCATTACACCTTAAGGAGTAGTTGAGCTGCTGTGGCTCCCCAAGCCTTTCTATAACCAGAGATATACTAGTCTGGAGAAAGTATGGGGGACTGTTCCATTGCTCCCTGTTCCCTGACTGGGGTATCCCGGGTCTGGAGAATAGACAGGAGGGGAAATGTTCCCTGCACTTCCTCAGACCAGTGATCCTGGTTGGGGGAGGACATGGAGAGTCTTTCCACACTGTTCCACTCCTTCCTGAGAACAGGAGGAATGGAGCAGCCTCGCTCCCTATGCCTTCCCCAGACCAAGATGTCCCCAGTTTAGTGAAGGCAGAGGAGGCAGCTGCAGGCTGGACACCTTTAGCACGCCCTCTCCTACACGGATTTCTAGTGGTAGAAATTTCTTAGAAATTTTTTATGTAAATAATTACATTTATGTATTTCCAAAAAATTGTAACCTCTCTCCTCTGTTCTTCATCATTAAACAATTATATTTTAAAATGCCTTTTTAATTTAGTTTGGAATTACAAATACAAGAGACCAACAGAAAATCCTTGAGGCTGCTAAAGAACTACAGATAGAAGAACTAAAATTTGGAGAGTTGCCTGAAGTGATGAAGTTAGAATTCAGGTAAAGGTCATCTTGCAGTGCTTATTACAGCAGAAAGACTTGATTATTTTTTTAAATGTTACAGCACATATTCATCATATATGTGCTAATAGCTAAATTTATTCCTAAATTAAGAACTTTTGAAGGCTTTTAGTAATGAATAGTCAGGTGAAGGACTAGGGTTACAACAGTGAATAGCATATAGTTTTCTGTTACATGGTTTTTTGTTATTTATGGGTTATGCTGCTGTTACTGTCTTTGATGTTGCCACCTCCTTGCATGAATGGGAAATCTTTCTCCTGTGTCCCAAAAGGTTGTTGCTGGCCTATCCAAGCTCTGCCTGCTGTACACTTATTCAACTGGGTCTGACATACTTAATCTGTATCATTTTAAGCTTCCTTTTGTCAGGGTGAACTTTAGCAGTGTTTCATTCTTTATCAGTGATTCCCTTTTGTGGAAAAAAGGGATTTTAGTCTAGCTGCTCTAGAAGCTCCTAAAGACCAGTTCTGATGTCCCAAGCTCACTTTCCCAGAGCTCCTGGGACTGGTTACAGTACACATCTCCAGAGACACACACTGATTCAGGTGTTTAATCCACAAACTTTGCAGATTCTTTAAAAGGGTTCTGAAGAAATTGCTCTTTTAGACAGGCCTAGGGAGGGGAAGATGCAAACAGAACCATAAAAATACCTGTGCGCTATTCCTTGCATCAGTTTCTTTGCCAATTTATATATGGCCTTCAGGCTGGTTCTGGTCTGCCGAACCACTTCATCTCAGCCACAGGGCTACCAATGGACCAGGAAACGTCAAGAAGTGGATGGGCCTATCACACAATATAGAGCCCCAGTGGACATGGCCATCAGCTGCAGGGAAGTAAGCAAGAACTGTGCCAACACAACCTCACTCGTCCTTTGGCCACTTGGCCTGCTGCCTCCAGTTTGGCAAGTTAGCCACCTGGCCTGTGGCCATTTACCCCACTACCACCCCATCTGCTGTTTCTGCTGCTGCTGATCCAGCCCACAAGGATTCCTGTGGTTTGGATCCAACCTAGGATACAGGGGGGTTGACACCCCTGCTTTACAGCGTTTAGGCTAAGTATGGACATTCAAAAAGACCATGGCTGAAGCACTCAACTCATTGCACTTTACTCCATCCCATCTTCCAGGTTGGGATCAGAGGCTGTCACTGACTTGAGTCAGTGACAGGTAGGGGGCACAGCCAGCACTACACCTGGACAGAGCAAATGATCTCTGCCCAAAGCTAGAGTGCAGCCCTGCACAACACCTTAAGTTAACCCTCAGTGACAACTGCAACAGATATTCAATGAAGTGTTTTGACAGAAAGCACTTTAGTTTAGTATGCATCCATCCAGGGCTAACTTAGAGTGGGATCTGCCATTTTTAAAGCACCCTATGTGCCATGAACACCTGTTCTGTTACAGCTGTAAAGCGCTTTCTGTGCACTTAAAGTCCATTAAGTGTAATGTTTGTACCTAGCCTTAGTCTTTTCAGTTCTCAGGAATACAGTGTGTCGTCTGGCTTCTGCAGCCACCTTTCTGTTTTTGGTTTCCCAATCTCTCTCTTCAGAACAAACTTATTTGAGAGTTGAGCTTTTGTAAAGTTGAGCTTCTTTCTACTGTGACCTTCACCAAGCAACCTCATTGGATACTTCCATTTTGTTCTTGCTGTCATCTGTTAGATAGTTACCTCCCTGCGTGGACTGCCTTTCTTATTTTAGCCCCCTTGTTTTGCAGAAGGGACTTCTATTTGAGTATGATAACTCTCAGACTTAAATTCTCCTTCATTCCACCCCTTGGAATTCCATCTAAAGACATAAATGAGAAAGAAAGCAAGCAGTCTAGTTTCCCAGTCAAAATGGAGCTTGTAGTCCAATTAAATATCCAGAATTTCAAACTGCAATTAATAAATTATGCTCATCTATCCCAAATCATCACATAGATGACAGCCAGTAAGGCTTCAGGATTTCTGCAGAGAGTTTCTCAGATCTGGATTAAAGAACCAACCGCTTGATTTCCCTCCCCCTTGTTGCTCAAGGGAATAAGCCTGATGAGACTGGGGAGGTGCATTGCAGAAAGGTCTGTGAGATGATGACAGATGCAGCACTACCATTTGTGCACTATTTTGTTGCATGTAAAGAAACAATTTGCAACACTCTCCCTGTTGATATTGAGCGTCATGTTATTGTTGTCAGTATTGATTTGTGTCACAATCCTCAGTCTGGTGGAGGAAGGCAAGTTCTGCGTGCTGCCCTGAATTCCAGCATATGAATATGGAGTCTTACTGTATCCAAAGACCCTGTACCTGGAGATCACCAATTTGGACACTCCATCCTGACAGACAGGCACCCATGATGAGGGCCATGGATAGGTACAAGGGGAAAAAGTGCATTCTTTAATGCATATTGAGCCTGGTTCTTCTGTCATTTAAGTGAAGACTGGACCATATAAACCAGTTATTTTTCAACTGATGATGTAAGGGGATTTCTCCTCCATGGAGAGTGCTTCCACAGTTTACAGTTTTCACCTTCCTGAGGTGATGTTTGATGCTTAGTATCACAAAGGTTCAGGTAGCCACATAACCAAGACTGTAGAAGTCGGTCTTTACCATTAGTTTTGGGTAATTTTCAACCATCAGGATTCATTCTTGTAGGGACTGAAAAATATCCTGTCGGAGGTAGACCCTTGCTGTCAAAGTGAATTTTATTGACTTGAATGTCTGCACAGGAGCTGATTTACACCCGTGGGACGGGAGGGAACGACCTGCAGTCCCCCCACATAGGGGAAAAGCTGGTTTCTAGTATTTCGTTCTCTCAAACTCTTGACTCTAACCTGCTAATCATCCAGGAAAGACTAAGCAGCAAGTCCTTACTGTCTAAGATGCTGGGCTGCAACTCAGAGAAAACTGAAACTCTCAGGGTCACTGAGAGGCTGAATGAGAGGACATTATACTGGTGATGATTCTGACCTACTGAAAATAAAAGGTTTTGTGTGTATGGATCTGATGGCAATATGGAAATAGGTGTCCTGTAAGTTGAGAGATGCAAACCAGTCACCCTCCTTCAAAAATGGTCTGATGGTCACTAACATGATTCTTTTGGACTTGAGTTTGCGAATTAAAGTTATCAAGTTGTCTTAAGTCCCAGATGCATTGTCCCCACCCCCACCCTCCTTCAGAACTAGGAAATAATTATTGTAGACCCCATTCCCATTGCCCTTGTCATAACAGGGTAGGTACCTTTTGCTGTAACAAAATGGGAGGAAAGCACTTGGTAATGAACTGACTTGGATGGCTTATCTAGTTGTGATAATGTGAAGAACCCACTGTATTTAACTATGAGATGCTTCTGGAGATGAGATTTGAGTATCCTGGAAGTAAAAAAAATGTACGCATGGAACATTTGCCAGGAGTGTGGGATTTCCTGAGACATTAAAACCACCTAGTGAGTCCACTGGATACAGTTATGCATGCTCACCAGATGCGCACAACCCCAATCATTGAAGAGAAACCATAAGAAGGATGCCTCAAAACTAAGAATGGATTTAAAAAAAACATTTTTAATCTGTCCATGGATAGGGGAGAAAATCCAGGAGAGAGCCAACAAGAAGATGCTACTGTGACATACAGTGAAAATGAAAATGGGAATGTAACCGAAAGGCCCCCAAAGCCCAACAAAAGGGAAAAATGTTAAAGGTCGTCATCTTTTTCTGCTTTTTTAGAAAGAGAAATATGTGAAAAATTTTAAAAGAAAAACAATGTAGGAGTGTACATTATAAGCAGGAGATGAGTGGGTGTGGGTGGGTGTATGCATGCATACCCCTATCTGTACCCCCACAAAGACTGAATATAAACAACAAATTGAAGAAGAGCAAATAGATCCTCTTTTTTCCAAAAGGCATCTGTTTGTGTACATCATTCTTAAATTTAAATACACATATGACAGAGAAATTAATGGAAAATAAAAAGGAAGGATTCCACTGAACGGGTGAAAAGAGGGGTTAAAACACAGATAACCTGTTGCCTCTCTGTTTTTTATTTAATGTATTAAATATGTGAAATGCATAGAACTGTGTGTTCTTAGATGATCTGTTATGGTTATAAATCTTACTCCAGTTTTCTGTTTTCATGGGTGATAAGAAACAATGAACTAATAGAAGGCTGTTGGGTAGACAGTATATGACACAAATTCAATTATTAGAAGTGTTGCATATTTTTTTTAAGAAAAGTGTTGGACACATGTATTCCAGGAATCTGACCTTGTGGCTAAATCATAGGCTCTGTTTACTTGCTGTTTATGTGAAGATTTTGCTTCACATTTGTTCAGTCATTCTATAAGGAGGGAAAATTAGTCATTAAGTCATAGAAAAACTAACATAGTAGAAAATGTTGAACTGATTGATTATAAGCTCCCAAAGGGTATTTCACAATGTTTAGGAACCATATTCTAAAGAACTGTATTTTTTTGTGAAAATTCCAGTTCTTGTTGAAAGCACAATGGAGTATATCATATATCCAAGCATTCAACAAGACCAAAAATGTTACATTTTTCACTTGGTACAGTAATTCATTCTAATAATCATTCCTGGTATTTGAATGTTTTTAGGAAGTACAATAAGGTAATAATTTTCCTTTGTTTCATTCCATTTCATGCCTTTAACATACTTTGTGTGAGGAATTATGGAAAGAGAGCTTCAAAAATAATTAGTGTTCCTTTGTGACAAAGCACAGATGTCATTTGATCCTAGCCAGCTATAAAATTTATCTTTTAAGTCAAAAGAAGTCGTCATGATAGACTTGTTTGATGGGCGCTCAGCATGCAAGAGAAACTTACAGACTGTATCTGGTTATGATCACTTCATTTAATGACAGAATTTTTATCCAAAATACTAATATTTACTTTAAAATATTTTTCTGTAAAACATTTTAAATCTATTGGGTCATAGCAATATACTAAATAATATTAGCTAATAGTTTTTACATTGACTCCTTCAATAAGCAAACAAAATTCTTTCATTTTAAATTATTATTTTTTAAGCAGAAATGCTGGAAATTTCAACTTCCTTTGTAAAAATATTGCTTGCCTCGCTCTAGCACCACACAATATTCTGTACCACAGACTACGTTGTTATTACTTCAGGGAACTTGGTATGATAGTGAAACCGCTGCCAAGCTGGTTCATGTTTAAAAATACATGCTTTGAAATACCAAATAACAATACCTAAATGTGACATTAATATTTACAAAAACATATATTTTCACAATAATTGGTACTTGAGACTTTAAATTTTTGTAGTTCCTCTGGATCTTGGAAGCATGTATGCTTGAAATTGAGCAGTACCACATTCCATTTGCCTTATCTGAACAGGCGTCCTTTCATCCTGTTTTATTTGTTGATGAAATTTACTGATGCTTGCTTAGGATTCATAGTTTTTGGTAACCAGAAGGTAAGAGGACTGATGCACAGGCAAAACTGTCTATTAGAGATGCTAATGTAGAATTGCTCTTTGGAGGAAGGTAACCCCACCTATATGTTTGGTCCTTAAACCTAAAGCAACAAAGGACTGGGCAGAATTTCTCATAAATGCATTTGGTGGTGTGAATTTCATCAAAAGTAGCATGGAAAGCACTGAACGTGACTATCCTGATATTCCAGAGCAATATATACAGCATTCAACAAGCCTCAGTTATGAAAAGCATGGCCCAAAAACTCTTGTGACCAGAAGAGGACTTAACGTGTTCTCATAGCCTCCCTCTTCCTTGGTGAATGAAGCACTATGTGCTCCATTCCCAGCATGCAGGGGTATCCAGCAGGGCTGCCCCCTTCCAGAATGCTCTATGCCCTAACCATTGAGCCACTGCTCCAAGTGATGCCGTGGCACCTGACAAGCAGCTGTTGGTCCTGTAGTTAAGGTGACAGCGTATGCCAATGACGTGGCTGTTTTTGTGAACAGTGAGAGTGATGTCCAGTCCCTGATCAAGTGTCAGCAGGCCTATGAGCACACCTCCTCAGCCCATGTCAAAGGAGCCAAAAGTGACATGTTTTTTCTGTTGCGCCTCTGTGCCAGTGCTTAGTCCCCAGACCTGCATGGAGCTTTCCCTGGTGCTGCGATGGTTTCAAAGCCCTGGCCATTTTTCTAGGCCCGCCAGCCTATCTAGCAAAGAACTGGAAAGACCACATTGAGGATGGTGAGGTCCAACTATGTGGTGATTCTGGCTCCTGCCCAGCCACTCCTGGCAACCTGGCAGCTGCTGCTCTGTGGCACAGGTGTGTCATCCTGCATCAACCAAGGACTTTGCTCAAAAGGTCCCAGAAACTTCTTCTGGAATCCTTCTGCAGCAGGCACTACTGGCTTCAGAGGGCTGTCCTCTGCCTGCCCACCAACAAGGTGGGTCAGGGCCCAATTGACCTGTTGAGAAGGGTGCCTGCCTCCTTACCTGCAAAGCCTTCAACACCTGCTCTTTGCTGGTGAGCCCTTCCTGTGGCGATGGCTGGCCTTTTCTTTCCTGCATCCAGTGAGGGACCTCAACCTTGATGGGAACTTTTCCTCTTGGATCCTGATCATCTCAGCTGGGACACGCATGCTCCCAACCCTTCTACCACAGCCTTTCTCAGACCTGGCAGGTCTCCATCCAACTGAGACTCCAGTAGAGTATTTGGTGGGAGGGGGAAGCAGGGGATGAACAGGGCACCAGGGACAGCTGGCAGGGAGTCTGTGTTGCAGGTCTGGTGCAGCCAGTGTGCATCAAGCCTGCCCCTCAGCTGCAGCCCCATAGATTTGAGCACAGGGCTGCCAGGCTTCTGTGGCTGGATAGCATGGGGCTGCACCTGCCATAGCAAAGGCTCCCAGGGTGGGTGGGGCAATTCTAAGTCGGCATCCAGGGCAGCTGCCCCGCTCCCTTCCTAGTTAGATGCTACTGAGTGTAAGATAATCTTCAAATTGGAGAACCTAAGACCTTCCAAAATCCATTTTGAAAAATGAGCATGAAATGCAAGGCCTAAGTCGGTTTTACTCAGCGCTTCATCCAGCTGCTTTTCTGGCTGAACACCTCAGTCCATTCTGTTTACTACTAAACATTGGTCAGAGTACCCAGGCACCAAGTACAAAGCAAAGTTCAGCTCCGCATGCTGCTTGAATATACAAGCTGCATATCAAGAATATCTCCTACATAAAATAGACCTGAGACTTCTTTTTTCAGGTTTTGCTAAACTCTGGGTTTCAGGGTCTATCTTCATTCTACAAAGACAATTATATTGCAATTTCAGTGTCTAATAGGGCCATAAACTTAATTCCATTGGTGCCATCGGAAAGAGAGTAAACTAAGCATTTTGACAATTTTTTGTTCAAACAACACTGTTGTAATTTCAGACATTTTTAATGACTACGTTGTTCTATGCAACTCTATCTTAAGATCTTTTGGTGGAGAAAAATAAGTATTCTGAAATGTAGCGTATGTAGAGGTCCACAGTAAGTTAACTTTTAAAAAAAATTATTTCTTAATTAAATTGCATACCCAGTTTCCTAACCAATACATTGGAATTAGATGAGCAATAATGGTTTTATTAATTTGCAGGAAATTTTTTATAATTAACATTAGAATAATTTTTGTTTGATTGTTTTTTACAGTGGTGATGAGTTCCTCACTTTTCTTCTGAAACTGAATAGACAGTGTGGTCACCTTACAGCTGCTGTGCAGTCTATCATCACCCAGTTACCCTCAAACTCTCAGAAGGTATCCAACAAAGGAGAATAAAGATGCACCCGGGGTATTAATTAGTTTAGCCTCTAAATGAAAATATGAATAAAGATTATAATCTTTTTTTACTTTTATAGTATTGCCTAGTTCAGATAAGTGGGAATGTCATGCATTGACAAAAAAATCACAACTGTTATTTAAAATAAAAAACCTAGAAGCCACTTTATACAGTAGTTTGCCTGACTTGTCCTTGCTTTGTTTACCTTTTTAGGGAAGCAATTACTTTTATATATGCTATACTTGTCACAGGTGGTATATAACCAGATCCTTATGACTTTTATATTATTGCCTAGTTCAGATAAGTGTCTAACATTCTTTTGTAGTTATTTTGAAACACCACTTTAAGTTGTAATATTCTTTAAAAACAAAGAAAAAAAACCTCTTAAGCTTTGTAAGCTTCCATAGTCCATATTATGTCACCTTGGTTTCCCCAGTGTTATAGTGTATAAAAGTTATAAATACATTACAGAAATGTTTTGGTAGTGTTGGAGTGATGTGGTAGCCATGAAAGTCAAGGAAATATGTGAAACATAAGGATTTTTATGAGTGATCTTCTAATGGACCAGTGCCATGGTTGGGTAGGGGTTCCATGGCAGAAACAGTGATATGAAAAGGTTCTGTTACTTAGGAAGATTGAAAATCAGTGGAGTAGAAGAATGCATTATGTTTGAAAGCTTGTCTAAGTCTATCCCAACCATGGTGTTACCCCCAGTAAAAGATAACATCCACAGAAATCCTTGCCTCGTGTTCATGTTTTAATCGCAGTTGTTCTAAATCAGAATTATTCTAGATTTTGAGTAACTCTGTAAACTTTTAATAGATTGTACTGGAGTGGGGTCCACCCCAGAGCTTCACTAAAGTTTGTGAGGACTTGGTCTGCAGTGTTGAAGATTTGGGTGAAGAAGTTAGTAAATTGAAGGACCTTATGCAAAAGGTGCGTATATGTCTGAATATATTTGAAATGCCATAGACTCACTTCATATAAACAAATTCTGTACCTGCTGCCACAGAGAAGATCTTTAAACTGTAGTTTGGTCACTTCCTTCCAAGTTGGCATAGGTTGCTGTGGAGGCAATAGAAATTTGGGGAAGTGCAGTAACTGTTCTTACATCACCCACTGGTGATTCATCCAGGCAGTTTGAAGGCAGTGTTGATAGATATCATAGGAAGCTAGAACTACCTTTTCTTTTTTTTTTTAAACTGAAAGGCAGAGAGCTGAATCTTTATGGTAGAGAAATGCAACCCAAAATGAGGGAATATCCTTGGGCTTCTTGAAAACCACACAAGTATAAACATCCTTCTGTAAATGTGAACGTATCATCTGGATATACTGACTCTCCATGACAAAGATGTTAATGTTCTTTTGGAGATGGAATAGGAGGCAACCTAGATAAGTGTGCAGAGGTGACAAAAGAAGAGGGTGGGAGAGGTCAAGGCTAGATGTTAGCACCACATCAGTCACTCTCAAACCAACACAATGACAAGCTCCTGTCAGACAGTGTTGCTCTAAGTAATAGGCTTGTAAAAGGAATGACTATGCTGGGATTCAGTAAATGGAGCATCAGTGTCAGAAAGGAATCTGTTGCTGAATGAAGCCATGTGGAAGTCAGTCTATGGATATAATACTATTAATATTATTTCCTGTAGTTTAGGTAAATTTACATTTCTGTAGCAGCTTTTTCTTAATATGTTTGATTCCTGTTTTTTATATAGCAGAAGTTTGAGGTTGTTGCAAAGAACTGTTAGGCATTTGTGTGCCTACATTTATGTATGCAATAGTTAATTTTATGTAAACGTGGTGACTGTGTATGCAAATGAACAGTTACAGTTAGGCCATTTGTACCTGTAAGTATAAAAGGAGGTCATGGCACTTTTATGTATGTCAAGCTTCAGGCATTCTTGTACCACAGCCTTTGGATGCATTTTTAAAACATTTGGTTCTCACCTTCTAACATGTTAGAAACTTACTCTTCTTACAGTTACATTGCAAAAATAATCATTACATTATATGTGCTATCCATGATTATTGTTCTGAATAACATCCTTGTAACCTTAAAACATACCTTTGTGTTTTATTGGGAGCTTCCTTGTTGACAGAGGCAAAGTGAGAAAACATATAAGTGTGAAAAATGATATTAAGTAAGTTAATGATATTTTTTAATCCAGTAAATATAATTAGTATAGATAAATTCCAGATAAACTCCTTAATCATTTTCTTCTAGACGTCATTAAATAAAGAACTATCAACTAAAGTATAAAATTCTTTAACTGGTTTTATAATTGGAATATTCTTGTGGGGGAATTCACCTGATCCCAATAAAGTCAATGACACAAGCCCCTGGTATTCTCAGTAAAGTCAGCATTTTTACCCTCAACTTTTCTGAGGTAATGTAATTATTGGTAAGCCAAATCTTGTAAGGACCCTGTATGCTTACTGCAGGGCTGTCCAATTGGTGGGTCACCTGTAGCCTGAAAGAGGTTAACTCTGGGTGCTGCTTCCTCTCCTACTGTCACCATGGTCTTTGGACTCTCCTCCTCCATCTTCCACTTGTTGCCCCCACCCCTAGGGGTTGAGTGGCACAACTGGTGAATCCGTGGTGGAGAGCAGGTGGGCTTTGGAGTGCACAGCTGAGCAGCGTGCAGCCCCTAGCCTCTCAGAAAAGGGACGGTCTCAGCTTACTGCATTTCTATTACAGGGGAGTCATTGAACTAAATATAACTAATTATATAATGATATTATAATTGTGTGTGTTACAAATTATGCCTCTTATGATTACATAGTACTGATATAACATGTGAGTATTGCTAAGTTTGCTATTACAGTATAATAATTACTAACCCAAAATGGTGCAGGATATTTTTTTCAACAATTGTGTTAGCAGTTTTAAATCTCTTAAGGAATTCTGTTTATTTACGGAAAGTTGCTGCCATTTAGCTTTTTATTATTTATGTGATAACTTGCTGAGCACTAGATAAGATAAAGACCTGCTCACACCGAGGTCAATAGAAGCTTTGCCATAGACTTGAGCTGAAACAATTAAAAAGAGAGCAAAACAAAATGTGTGCGTGTGTGTGTGTGTGTGTGTGTGTGTGTGTGTGTGTGTGTGTGTGTGTGTGTGTGTGTGTGTGTGAAATTGATGTAAGATGTCCAAAGTAGGGTTTAACGTATTTTATTAAGTCTCTGACACTAACATTTTAATTATTTTTCATTAACTTATTAGTTTCAAAATGGACAGAAGAATGACCCCAGTCGTGTGCAACTCCTAGAAAGAACACCCACATGGAAGAATAGATTAATAAAAAAGGGAGCAGTAACCCTGTTTGGATTTGGAATTGTCTTACTTATGACCAAAGTAACCTTAAGGAAAACCTAATTTTTAACAAACATTTTGTTCTGAAATATGTTATCTGTTCACTGGATAGAACTACAACTTGTATTTATAATGTGAGAAGATACCTGAAGAACCAAACAAGAACCTGTTACCACAGTCTTCAAAGCTTCATTTTTGAAGAGTTTAAATGTTATAATTATCAGTACTTGGAAGTTAGAAACAGATTACGTTGCAAACTCAATCCAGCTTTCTTTAAAAAGTGTTCTTTAAAAATCTACTTTAAATTTTGTTATAGCTTGTAAATTTAGAAATAAAACCTGGAAAACATTTAGATTAAGTCTAATATTATAAAAACCATAGTCTGTCTGTCTCGGCAGCCAATCAGAGTGCTCCAAGAGCGTTCGGACTGCAGGTGGCAGCAGCGCTGCGGCGGACTGCTGCCATGACAGCAGGGACAGAGGGGGTGGGGGCCAGCACAGCTGGCCTCAGCCCCCACCCTGCTCCGTGGAGGAGCTGGATGCAGTGGCGGTGGGACAAGCGGGGTGGTGAACAGTGTTAGACCTGCAGCGGTGGTGCAAGGGGTGGGAGGAACGGGCCCGGGCCTGCCGCGGTGAGTGGGGAGAGTGGGCCCTGATGCCACCATGACAGTGGGGACAGAGGGGAAGGAGCAGGGGGACAAGGCCAGTGCAGCTGCCCCCTCCCCACCCTGCTCTCAGGAGGCAGCGGCAATGAAGTGGACAGAGCGAAGAACTGGCCTCGCCCCCTGCTCCCTGGGTGTGGCGGTGGCACAGGATGTTGGGTGGCAGTGCTCTGTCCATGCCCCCTCATCATTCATGGGAAGGGGAGGCAGGTGGACGCAGGCCAGGCGGATGGGGAAGGGAAGTGGGCCTGGCCCCAAAACGGGGACGGTGGTGGGGCAGGCAGGCTGGGGGAGGTTGATCTGTGCCTGGCCCAGCCCCACAACGACGGCAGGGGGTGGGGGGCAAGCCCAGCCCCAAAATAGCAGTGGGCAGGGTGGTAGGGGTTGCACTAGGCCCAGCCCAGCCCCACAACCTGGGGGGGTGGGGGCGGCGTGCTGGACCCAGCTTAGCCTGGCATTGAAACAGCAGCGGTTGTGGGCGGGCACAGGGCTGCCTCTGCAATCGGGGCGGGGCCTACCCCAAAATGGCAGGGAGGGGTGCCAGGCCCGGACTGACCCGGCCCCGCAACGACAGCGGGGATGGGTGGGTGCCTACAGCAGAGGGGAGGAAAGGGGAGCAGGCCCAGCCCCGAAGGGGAGGGGAGGGGGCCTTACGCAGTCCTCTGTCTCCACCCACACTCCCCCCTTCCCCACCACACCCATAATTCTTGATGGGCAATTGGCTAGTCTTTATATAAAAACAAAGGTGCTTTTTTTTAAAACTCATTTCTTTTTCTTATTTAGCTGCCACTTGTAAATACGGAACATCTTCAAATGGTTTATTATATTTTTTATTATTTACAACAGTAGTGAAATCTATTTTTCTCAGGACCCTTAATCAGAATTTTAAAGACAGCAGTACAGCTGTTGAAGGTCAGTATTTTATAGAGCTGTGTCGTTGCACATGGAAAAAAAAAGATGTGATGTGGTCATTCTTTTATTCTAGGGATCTTGTTGAATCTTTAATCATAAGCATTGGTTTGATCCATCACCACTATTTATCTCAGCTCAGCAACTACTTTCATATGGCAATATCCAATGTTATAGCTACAATGTACAGAGGATAATCCTGTCCTTTAAATATTTAACGATTCCCCCATATTTTTTTCAGGAAGAACACTTGTAGTTCTTCATTGTAAAGTTTTATATGGATCACAAATACAACTACCTGTTGAATAAGGTTGAAATTAATAGTACTAGAGCAAACCTCATGAGAACAGAATATAAAGTTGCTATATAATTTTTATGTCTAGACTTGTATATTACAAAGATGGATGTTGTTAATAAAATTCTAGCAGACTGATTTAACACAGATCATAGAGGATTAAGAATTTTCCCTTGAACTATCCAAACTTGTGTAATAAATTCCCTGCCTTAGCAAAGTGACCTACATTAGCTTATTCAGTGTTTGTTAGTAGTAGCAGATACAGATTAACTAACATTGAAAAGTATTTAAACACTGGAAGTTCAGAAGATCTGGATGTACTTTTGTACGTGGTATGGCCCTTTACGAAAACTCTGTATCTGCATTCTGCATGCTGTAAATGTTTAATTCCTCATGACTGACTTGTGTGATAAGTATTACTCTCTCAATTCACTTTATAGAAATTTTTTCTCTGATTTGTAAGTAAAAACTATGGAAAGAATAACAGGAGTGTTGCTCCTTCAGTTTAGGTATTGTGGGTACATGCAGCCTAGCAAACCTAGATTGCAGGGAGGAGTGGGAGGGGAGGGAAATAGACACCAAATTGCAGCCCTTTGTGCTTCAGTGCTTCAACAAGAAATCTACTTTGAGCGTTTTCTTTTACCAAATCTTCTGCAGCTATCTTCTTGGAAACCTATGTTCTCTTCTTCTTATAATTAAATTACTCAACCTCCTGATGTCCTAGATGCTTCTTAAATCTGCAGACCTTTATTTCTAGACGTCAGGGAGGAGAACGTGTACTGCAGCTTCCTTATATATTTACCCACTCAGCAGCTTTTTGCTCTCCTCTGCCAGCACAAATAGGGGTGTGCATAAAGCTTTAGAACAGTGGCTTTAACTGTCAAGGTTTGAAGAAATAACTTTACTGGATTTTGCTCTGAAAATGTCCTCACTTTTATCTCAGAAATATTTTTTCTTGTACCAGTAGTATTTCTGTTACTTCACCCAGTAGTTAACAAAAGAACAAATATAAATGTGAAAAATTGTCAAGAATTTGCTTTTACCTTTCTTGCTAATAATGTAGTCGAGGTACTACCAAATCTGTCTTCCTTCCATCTAGCTTCTCACAACCAAATGCAGATGTTCTCCACATCTTTCTCTTAATCAAAAGTGATCACCATTCTCTCAAACATGGATGGAATATTAAAATCTGCAGAAGGCTTTTTTTATTTTGAGTGCATCTTATATGGTAAATACTATAAATGTATACACACATTTTTTATCTCAGTTTTAGGCAATAACTAGATCTCAAAATAGCTTTTGGAGAGGTGGGTTGTTTTTTACTTTATAGATGTACAGCTGAGCCACTGAGAGGTGCAGAGAACCTAAAATGTCAGTTGTAGAGCCAGGGAAAAAGCCAAGAACTTAATTTCAATTTCACTGTTGCAATCCGGTGTTAAATTTTTTCTCAATAATAAATGTAATTGTTGTCTAACACAGTAACTAAAATGAGAGATATTTTTTCCAGAGTTTGTAGAAGAACATTTATTTGTATAAAGACCTTTTATATGTTAAACTTCAGATCTACCAATTTAAAAAAGAGAACCACTGCAGAAAATAGTTTTTATCAGTATTTGTATTATAACCTTTTAAATATAACAGCATGAATGATGTCATTGCTGTAAAATACATATAAAGATAAATAGTAGTTAAAGCACAAGAATCATACTTATCGATAAATGTTGGGTACTTAAAGTTATAAAATAATTTTTTACAGAAACCAATTATAGGTATGAGTTCTGTACTAAACTTATTTTATAAAGATGAAGTCAACAGAAAAGTAATAATTTAAATAAATTCCAGATGTCTTCATTTAACTACTCTACTTTCATGCAAGTTAGTTAACATGATATTGCCCTGTTACCTGATACAGATACACCTTAGAAAATTGGGTTGACAGCCATAAACACTGAATCTACGGCACTGGTTGGAACTGTCGGTACGTTTAAATCCGTTGCAGGCTTCACAGAGAGATTTTGCACAGCAAATGATTATTTAATGGCTGGTTTTCTTTAAATTTGATAGGAGCACACTTTCAGGAACTACATAACAACAAGCTAAAGTTAAGAACAATTATGTTCAGTTTGCACACTAATTGCTGTATTGCACACTAATTGCTATATTTTCCACTTATGAAGATAACTTCATAAGCAGTAATAGGATGCTAGGCAACTTCAGTTATATAATACCCCCAAATGACCACTGTCTGTAAGAGAGATTTTATTTTCATTGCACTCATAAGAAATGATGAAAAAATGTTTATTTTTAAATAAATCTTCAGATTACCTTTGTGATTATTTATTACTTGTGGAATCCCCATGTGGATGAATCCCTGTTGGACTTTGGATTTATTTCATTATGATATTGATAATTGTTAATAGAAATACTGGTGCAGTATAAGTAGTACCATCCCTTTCTCTTTGCAGCCCCTTATGCTACTCAGAATAGATATATATATATATATATATATATATATATATAAATATATATGTAAACGTGTGTATGTGCGTGCATACTATGATGCACTAGATAAGGGAAGCCAAAATCCTCGAACAATTGCTGTTGATTAACTGTCTGAAATATCAACTGTTCAGAGTCACAAGGCTGTAATGAAAGGGAGGAGAATATCCACAATTTTAAGAGCAAGACTAAAACTGATCTAGATCTTTTGTCACATTGTCACATGAAGTTGTGTTTAATTTCCTCTTATCAAACTGTCTCATAAACTGTGCATTTCAGGACTTTTATTCTCTCCTTGTGATGTCATGCTAATCTTTCTATCCTGCGATTGCTGATTCTAAATACACTTCTCAAACATGCCTGTGATAGAAAGCGACAAGATGCAGAGAAAAAAGAGGCCACTTGGAAATTTATCTTCTAGGCTATGCTGTTCTGAAATTCTGAGCCATTTAGTTTCACTGTGGGTGATTTCAGTTGAAAATAATCCTGCTGAGAGATCTTACCCTGGAAGTCATCAAAACGAAAATGACTTTCCTAGAATAGTAATAATAACGCAATATTTTACACTTCTGCAAGGTGGTTTGCAATAAATTGCTAAAGAGCTTTGCTTACCTTAAGCTACACAACAACCCTGTGAGGTGGTATCCCATTTTACAGAAGTATAAATTGAGACTTGGGAGTCTGAATAAATCAAAAGCATTGTACTGACTGCAGATAATGTGCCATTTGTATGTTTGAATCAGAATTTTGTAGTCAGGTATTTTCCTAGCATGTGTGCTGGTGCCAAAAAGCGACTGATCTAGAGAAGAGCTGGGTGACCTGTCTCTTTTGTGGAGCTCTCTATTTGAAATCATATCTTTTTTGGGGACAAGAGTAAGACGCACTATAATTATTTAAAAGATGCATAGAAATGTTAAAGGAAGTATTGAATGCTTAAGGGATTTGTAATGAGATGGGGTATTCTACAGCTAAACAGCTGTTTCAAATCCAGTGCACTTTGGTTGTAACCAAATGTTATTAGGAACTGTAAGTTGCTTGTTGGCTTAGCCTGTCTGTAGGCTGGTAAGTGTCCACGTAAAAGGGTTAACTAACCTACTGCCACCAGTTTTTAGTCCTAGCTGAGAATTCAGGATGACCTTCCTCTTTATCATTAGACAGTCAATCCAGTCCTGCACTGAGGTACATTATTGGGGAAGTGAAAGGAAGCTTTTACACCTATTGGGGTGAAGAAAGGGTTTGTTTTCAGGCCTACCAATAAACATCTTAAATGAATTATTTGCTTTTTAACAAAACTAGTTAGGTCAGAATTGCATAATGCATAATATAATTTTTACTCAGTAAAGATATGAATGTACTAGTATGAATGCTTTTGATTACATAGGAAACATACAGCAACAATGTGACTTACAATGGCTAACGCTACACTGTGGCTTATGATTAACCTTTTTAAATAAGCAAGCAAAATAATAATGTATTTGAAACTATGAATTTCTCACATTGCACACAATTCACTATGCTACCTATCAGATGAAGTAGTAAATCCTTTCGACATAGAAGAGCTAAGATGACTTTTAAAAATCAGGTGAAAAATATTAACGTAATTTTTGAACCACTGGAACCATTGTTTCATTTTATAAACAATGAAAAGTTGAGAATGATGTATTGATTCCATCAGTGACAATATTTGCCAGCAACCAGCCTCCACATTTTTAGATTTATTAGCTGAAAGAGGTTTTATAAAATTCATAGGCAGACACAAATATGTGATTAGATCAACAAGAGAACACATATTTGAGAATACATCATGAGTATTATAAAGATCTTTTGGCAGATAGTGTGTTATGGGAGTAGTTATAAACAATGCAAATATTTATATTTTAAATAAAGATTCTAAACCTTAAAGTAAGAGGCTGTTGAATACATTAGCACTGTTTTTGTCTCAGGTTTTGAAGATTCAAAGTTACAAAAGTGAAACCTGGCGCAGTAGGCTTTAGGTGTATAGAGACAGCATTTACATAGAGCATGAGAAATGTTGTAAAGATGGGAAGTGGAAAAAACAAGGGCGTGTTGGATTTGGTACAATATTGGTTCTTTATTAATACGTTTTATATACAAAAATTTTGCATCCTGCTGAATGTATACTTGAGGATCTTCCTGGTGGGAAAAGATTGAACAGCAATTCCAATAATGGTCTAACTAGTTTCTTTCAAGATATGATGGGTGACTTTAGATTGTAGACCAGATTTTAAAATATTAGGATGGGAAGTACCTGAATCCTTTTCAAGTCACTTAACTAAAAGGGTACTGGTTTTTGGAAATGTAGAGCAATAGGGAGCTAGACACAGCATCCCAGGATCTTTAAAATGGATGTTTTTTGTCATACCAAACAAGGCTTTTGTAGAGAGGACTCATTAGATGTTTTAACACCAGACCTTAAGAGGAAAGGGGCTACTCAGATACAATTTTATTTTAATTATGTGCATGGAAAAGTGTGTCTATCTATTCCTTAGGCACCCTTACATACCTTAAAAATACAACCAGAATAATAAAAAGATCCTATCAGCCTCAGGTAGCTTGGGTATCTCTGCAGTATTGCATTGTGTGTAGACATAGCTTAAGTCTTAAAGAAAATTCCCCCAGAGGCATATTTGCACCTTTTGGTGACTCCAGACTTTTATTCACTGAAATGTGGCTCCTACAGCTAGGAAAGGGCATGGGTAGCTTTTCATCATTATAGATACTTGTAACTCAGAAAGGGGCAGATGTGGGCTTTGTCCTTACAGTGAACTATGGTTACTTTTAGTGAGACATGATTGTAACTAAACAGGGCCAAACAGGGTACAGGAACCCACACTTCTCTACCAGGTTGTTGTCATCCCTACGCTGTTGTATGGGTTGTGAATAGATACAGATGACATACCAGAAACATCTGAAAACTGAAATGTTCCCATTGGCAATGTCTTTAGAAAATCCTTCATATCAAATGGAAGAACAGAAAATGAATGGATGAGTGCCAGCGCTAACTCAAGTAACCACCATCAGCACTGAAGCTACATTTATATAGCACCAGCTCTATTGGATGGGACCTATCATTGTTGGACAACCAGCTCCCAAAACAGGTTCTGTCTACCCCAACTCACTGCTAGTCATGACTCTAGAGGTGGGCAAAAAAGTGAAAGACACCTAGTGAAGGCTAATTGGAAAGAATGCAATATTAAGGAGACCTGGACGACTGAATTGCCCCCAATGGTGGCACTGATCATTTTTCAAGGAAGCTCAACTCATTATGGACAGACCAGAGACAAAAAGTAAGGACCTGTGACCTGACAGCACCAAGATCCTTCCTCCCAGAACTATTTGCCATTGAACAGGCAGATGTTGGGCCACCTCCGTCAGCTACAGACTCATGGGTGACTTCTCAGTTTGCTGGAAGACTGTCCTGGTCCTAGCGATGGCCTCCATGGGAAAGAATGGTGAGCTATAGGTACTTCTAGTGAGACAGAGCTAGCGTCAAGCAAGCTTCCCTTCTCCTCTGTTACACTGATGAAAAAGGAAAAAGCCATGAATGCCATTGAAAAGTGCTTCAGCAGATGCTGGTAAAAGCTTTGTGGGAGGCAGAAGCAACTTCCTCCTATTTCAAACTCCAGGCCGAGTCAAAACAGCCACGCACTGATCTTCAGCAAGAGGAAGGGACGTGGAGGGCAAGAAAAGCGACCCAGAAAGCGTGAGGCCACTGCTCCCGAGGATGCTGCAGCACTCTTGAAGACAGGGACGCCGGGGTTTGCCCAAGGCCCAGGCCCTGCTGGCAAGTGGGTCCCCGGGGGTGAAGTGCGGCTAGGCGGCGGGCGGAGCACGAGGCCGGGGGAGCTGTGAGGCTTGGCGGGGCGGCAGGACTGCCCCGTCCCGTCCCGTCCA
>NW_005842071.1:1744462-1752481 GCF_000455745.1 Alligator sinensis | reverse complement strand
TGCGGGGGAAGGAAGGAGCTCCCCAGGCGCGGGGCTGCGTCCGCCCTCCTGCTCCATGGGATTCCGGCCGCCCCGGCAGGACAGACAGCCCCGGGGTCTGAAGGGGCTCTAATATGAACTGTCTCCCTGGGATCTGCCTTGCTGTTGCCCTGCTCCTGTGCGGGGCCACCCCGCCGGTCACCTCCTCATGGTGGTAAGTGCCGCGGTGCCCGGGGAAAGCTGGGGGAGGCTCCCTTGAGTGCGTTGTTAGACCCCGTCCCGGATCCGGCAGTCGGATATCGTTTCCCGTCTCTTCTCTCAGCATCTCTTTTCCCAGCCGGCTCCTCCTCTCCCTCCCTCCCCTTACAATTAAGCGCCTTGAAGGGGGGGAATCCTTTGATCAGGATTTGCAGCGAGTTTCACAGAGGAGCTTGGATACCCAGCTGTGTAAATAACAGACCGGGCCCGATTCAGGAAGGTTGGTTCAGATCTGCCACCAGCTTTAGCATCGTCTAGTATCTGTGGAGAGACGGGCTCGATTCTTCTTTGACAAGGCAAATATCCTTGCTGGAATATTGGCTTTATTCAGTACATAAAACAGCCACTTTAGATGAAGCTGTCGGGAGCTCCCTCAGGTAAGTCACCAACCAAAGCAGCACCACGATGTGGTTTTTACTGCTTGCATAGGCTTCTTCTACCAGCATCCGTGGCTGTATGATTCTTGTTCACTACCCTCCTTACATTCATTCAAATGCATGTGCTGAATTGTCCGACTAGTCTACATGAGTTCCCAGTTCCCTCTTTCTCCCCAACCTGCCCCGGCTCTGTCTCTTCCGTCCTTCACCTCCAACCTCCCTCATTTCTCATGGCTGAACTAAAAACTCTAAATGAAACCAGGCAAATCCTTCAGGGATCGATCACCACCCTGACTTCAAAAGATATTCGATCTTGTTGTGATACCACCTAAGCGAGCTGAAAAACACAGGACCAGTTAAAGGTTAGGACAGAGTTAGAGATTTCCTTCAGCAAACGGGGTCTTAAAACATAACAGAAGAGACATTGGTGTGGGACGGGAATTAAACCTCTCCTTGTCAGCCCGGAAAGCAGCGAATGCATTTAACCTTGACACTGGATCAAAGGTTGATTTATCAGACTGACCGTTTTTCAATAAAGTGACTATTTCTGCTTCCCAAGGTGTATAAACATTATTTATTGTAACTGCTTTTTGTCACATTGTCTCTTAACTGTCACTTAAATATGTTTTTGGAAGTTACAGCTTCAACAATTTTATGATTGTGCAAAATAACAAAAATATGAGAAAAAAAGATATTTCTCCTGGTTGATCGCTTCAAAAGACACCTATGGCAGTTTGGGTTTTATAAGAGGTACCTTGCTAAACATTTCAGGACTAATAGAGAACATCTGGATGTAGATGATGATGTAATTTAATTTTTGTTAAGGATTTTTTTAAGCACTTCATGAAGCTATTTTGGTCTTTGGTTCTTCCAAATATGCAATAATATAAAATACAACAAACCAAATGCTTTAAGAAGGATTTTAGACCCCAAGACAGGAGATGCAGCTGTACATTGGATACTTTAACATGGGTCCTGATGTGAAGACAGGACGGTAAATGTGGGTAGAGCAATGGGAGATAGAGCCAACAGCTGTATGGGGGAGAGGGGAGGAGGAGGGCAGCAGCAGCAGCTTCTGGCACGTGGCTAGGCATGAGGACCCTGCTCCTGTGTACCAGGCCCGCTCACTGCCCTCCTTTCCCTTGCTAGTGCAACCCCCATGCTCCCAGCTCATCTTTTCCAGTCAGAGCCCCTCCCCCTGCCAGCCCGTAAGGTACCTCCTCCCAGATCCCCTACAAGGCAGAGTTGGTACCCTCCGCTCCCCTTCCACACACACTTCTCAGTAGCTCATCTCCTTCTTGCCCACCTGTTAACACTCCCCATACCCCGAGGGGGCTGAGCCCTGACCCTTAAGGCACCGTCCCTCACCTGCAGCCCATGGTGCCACCCCAGCCCCCACCACCAGTGGCTGCCTGTCCATCTTTGGCCTTGTTACACCCTACACTGTGAGCCACACAAATGTTGATCAGCTTATTGCTAGCTTGCAGCCACACCCTCAGTTTGAGTGGCACATATAGGGAGAGCAATAACACTTTAATGGAACAGGAGCTGGGTTATGTACAGAAAGACATAATCCTGCCCTGGAGTGGCGTAACATTGAGCTGTATAACAAGTGCTTTAGATCACTTAGAGGTGTTAATGTGCAGACAGTCCAGGGGTTAAGAGCTCCAGCAGGAGCTGCCCAAAATTAATGAGTAACGATGCTCTTTGCCTCCTGCAGGTACATGGGGGCGGTGGGGTCGCCACGGGTCATGTGCGACAATGTGCCGGGCTTGGTGAGCCGCCAGCGGCAGCTGTGCCAGCGGCACCCCGAGGTGATGCGTTCCATTGGGCAGGGTGTGGCCGAGTGGACAGCAGAGTGCCAGCACCAGTTTCGCCAGCACCGCTGGAACTGCAACACGCTGGACCGGGACCACAGCCTCTTCGGGAGGGTCCTACTGCGCAGTGAGTATGCCCCACACCCGGGGTGCACAGGAATGTGGTGTGATGGGAGGGGGCTTTAGTTGTGCCATGCCCAAGGTACCACTGGGCAACAGGGACCCAGTGATTGAGAGGGGGCAACAGGAGGTATGGGACTCCTGTGTCTGGGAGGGGGTGGGAGTGGTGGAATACTTGTGATGTGTGGTGGGGGGAGCAGGAGGACCCTTGTGGCTGGGAGGGATTGCCAGGATTTAGTCATAAGGAAGTAGGGCTGAAAGGGACCTCCAGAGGTCATCTAGTCCAACACCCTTCCTGGGGCTTTCTTGCCCTAGGCATTTCACACCTCACAACAACTATCTGTAACCAGCTTTTCCAGCTTGCACAGTAGAGGAGGAAACTATTCACAGCCCCTTGTGTCTGCAGTGAGTGGCCCCTTTAGGAAAGGGAGCAGAATCTGAAATCAGCCTTGTGTAAGGGAGTCTCCCTGTTCCAGAGGAATCATTAGTGGAGAGACACGCACTTGCTCTTGGAGAATCTGGCTGCAACTTAGCTGTCGGCATGTAAACATGCAAAGCAGGGAGCTCTTGCAGTTGTATATCCTCCCCTCCTCCTTTCCTCTCCCCCACCCACAAAAACAAAATATTATAATCCTAGAGCTAAGAATGTGTGCAAAGCTGTTCACCGAGTAATGCTTAGGAGAGGGTGTTGCTCTCATGTAATCACCAGCCCCTGAGGGCGTTAGACAGCCAAAAGCACAGTTGAGTGTGTCTGAGCTTCCCTCGAGAGTGATATTCTCACCACTGCTGTACCCAAGAGTGAACCTATTGTGAGTGTAAATGAGTCTGCACACATGTATAGTCTTGAATACATTCTGCCTGGCAAGTTCAGAAAGTTGAACAGCAAGCTCAGCTGAACAGCACAACACTACTTCGTGATTCCTTAGCTTGCCATTGGCAAATTTGCCAACAGTGAATCTATTTCACATACTTCTTGTTTCCAAACCTTTATGAAGATTACTTGGAATTTTAAGTTATATTTTCAACAAGCTACAGACCAGTAAAGACATTACAAACGAACTGTATTTAAAAATTACATATGTTGGAAAAAAAATGTATTGGAGAATAGTATATTGGGAATGTTTTTATATTATCCCTTGAAAACAATTTTTTAAAAATCTTTTCATTATAAACCAGAAAATATAATCCAGCCAATTTACAGGTAGCCCCCAAATAACACAATTAACATCCAGATTCACTTACAACATACTTTGAGACAACTCAACAACTGGTATAAATTGTCACCACTCTTTAGACTTTGATGGAGCTATGACAATTTACAGCTGAGGAGCTGCCCCTTTAACTTAATTCTTTGAAATATTTAAGCTTTGTCATAGCTGTAAAATATCAGGAAAAAATGCTGCATTTTTCTGAGGTTTCAATTAGAGTAACCATAACAGCAAATAAATATTTGCACAAAGGAAACCTTGCTTTTCACATGCATACCATTGTTAGTTTACAAGATGAAATTTATACCATGTTATCATCATAAAACTATTGTTAGTGAAGAAATACTTTATTTAAAACAAAATACTAAAGCCTGAAGAGTAAGGGCTAGATTCAATAGAGACTTAGGCACTGACATTTTTAGTGTTACAGTCACTGACTTCTAGGTCTCTTGCTGATGGGTGGAATTCATGAGCCTAGATATAGATAAGGCACCTCATCTTCCTATTCATGCAAGGGAAATGTAAGTGCCTAATAATGAAATTCAAAGTCAGTCCAGCGAGGAGACAGTGTCCCAGGAGAAGTTCCTAATTGTGATTTCAGGCAGAGATCTGTGCCTTTCAACCCACAGTTAGGGCATGGACAGACACCTATACCACTTAGAGGTGAAGGTGGGATTTATCCTTCTTGGGTGCATAGCAATCAATCTTTTGTTTCATGTGTCTGCTCCTATCCCATAGTAAGCTAAACCACAATGATTTATCTGAGAATGAAACAGAGGGTATTTTTTTTCCAATTTAGCTTCTGCTTACTATGGGATAGAGTGAACAGATGAATCAATTAGATTAGATTCAGCTGAACTGTGGAAAACCCCTGAGCTCAGTTTCAATTAGTACACTTGTTTAATCTGTTCACACTCTTAGTTACCTAACTTTGGATGGAGGCACCTATCTTTATCAGGATTCACAACTATGAAACTCTCTTAGACTGGGCACCTAAGCCCTTTCTTTTGAAAAAAATGAGGGGTAGCTGGTCATTTCAAAACAGGATGGGAGAAGGATGTGGTGAACCCATGTAACCTTAGAACCCAGTGATTAAAACGTTCAGTTGGCTTGTGGGAAATCCATGTTCAAATTTATCCTCTGCCTGAAGGGATTTAAACCCACATTGCCTTCCTGCTAGAAGAAGGGATTTAAACCCACATTGCCTTCCTGCTGGTGCTGCTCTGTTCTGAATGAAAATAACAAAATATTCAATGAGCCAGAGAAAGAGAGAGCGAGAGGCATGGCATGGAAGGAAACTCAATAGTAAGTGCAGTCTCCTGGGACCAGTCCCAGGCCTTCCTCCATTATATAGTTGATTATTTGACACAATGTGGGATAGATCTAACAGGAACCCACCTCCAAATGTCATATAGCCTAGTGGTTGAGGCACTATCCTGGAAGCTTAAGTATCCCCAAGCAGAGAAAGGAAGTATCCACATCACCCATGTCACAGGTGAGTGCACTAATCAGTGGGCTACTGGGACCCCAACTCCTTCTCCACTCCTATTATGTGTGGGTTTAGACATGATATAAGCACATCTACCAGTCAAGGCACTGCAAATGAGATGGACTGAAATGTGCTTCTTTTTATGAATCCTGCTGGTTAAAGCAGGGGTCAAATTTGTCTGGCCCTGTGGGCCAGGTGAGTGGTGCAGGATCGGTCTGTGGTCCAGATGAATGGGCTGAATTGGGCTCGCAGACCCCTCCTCCCCCATTCTAGTCCAGGACCTGGCAGGAAGTGACCCAGCATCCCAGGCACTTGTCTGCTAACATTCAAACGAGCTGTGGCATTGGGATTCTTCCCGTAACACTTCTGGAGCTCCAGTGCCCCAGTTCTCCCCGGGGTGCTTGGCTACAGTCACAGGAAGTCCCCACTATATTAAGACTGTGGGCTGGATGACTGACTCTGCAGGCCAGATCCAGCCCATGGGCTGTATGTTTGACACCCCTGAATTAAGGCATGATATATAAGCACACAGCCATTCAATGCTGTAAGGACTTAGGCCAAGGGTAGCAAAATGCAGCCCAGGGGCTGGATGCGGCCTGCCAGGCTGTTCTGTCTGGCCCGTGGACCCCCCCCCAAAATTAAGAAAATTAATATTTATCTGCCCCGGCTGCATATCATGCAGCCCTCGATGGCTTGCCAAAACTCAGTAAGTGGCCCTCTGCCTCAAATAATTGCTCGCCCCTGACTTAGGCAGTGGTGCATGTACACAACAGCAGAAATAGGCAGCTCAGGAACTTTACTGGTGGAAATGTAGTCACTGATAGCATTTAGGTGGCTACAGGATTAGGCAGGGGGTTCTGAATGCTAATGACACCTAAATCTTGGATTTAGGGGCTTATAAAGGCATTTAGGTGCTTAAGTCTCACCTTTATCTATCCAAAGGAGTTTTTTTTATAAACCATTCTGGGATCTGTCAGTGTCATAGAACAATACATTGTGGTATTCTGGCAACGTGATATATGAAGTTTTCGTGTTATATGTTATGAGTAACCACAAATTAGTTTAACATTTCCTTTTTAAAAATGCATAACTTCAAATCAGAAGTGTGAGTCTGGACTGCTAAAACCAGATTCTGTTGTTCTATTGTTTTAAGACTAAGATGAATAGGATACATCTTCAGGTATATATCAAATGCCATCTGTTGAGGCTTGGTGAGAGTAAATGGAAACTGGAATTGATGTCTTTCCTGCTTTGTTCAAAATTAATTTAAGGACATTATTTCACTATTGTATTTGTTTAAAAAATAGTTTCAAGTTGCCTGTAATAAGTAGACACGCAGTCATTTTTCACAACATTTAGGGTCTGATCTGGCAGTCCTTATTCAGATTTCCTGTTGACTTTACTGAAGGTTTTATTTGGCTGAGACTGGACAATTAATACGAGGAGGAGTGACTTTATGCTCATTGCAATGGACAACAGTAGCAGCCATAGGCAGATGCAGGATTTTAGGGGACAAGCAGCAGTGGTGACAGTGGTAGGAGGGTTTCTTTTACTCGGATTCTGCTCCTGGGTTATTGGGACACACCCAGGGGAGGACTGGGCAGAGAGTGGGAACCAACCCATACAACTTACCATGCAACCCTGCTGGAGTGGAGCAGCTCCAGAGTGTCTCTCCGAGTGTCCCCCCCCCCCCCCCCAATCCTGGGTCAGCCAGGAACAGTGGGGACAGTAGCTGTGGTGGGGGAGGAATGGCAGGGGAGGGGAGGGATGTGCCACTGAGTACAGAAGGAAAGGGAGAGGGAGGGATTCTTACCTGCTTTGGGGACTTTAAAAAAAATCTCTGGCTACTGTTCCATGATGTGGTCCAAAAGCGGGGTGCATCTCCTCTGGATCTGCCTCTGGTAGCAGCTGTTGTGCTTCTGCGACCTTGCTACAGAAATTTTAGCCCTATTAATTTGCATGACTTGATTCCATGGTCCTTCCTATAGGGAAGTTTACAGGCACCCCCTAACTCTTAACAGTTCCTTTGTGCATCAACCTGTTTATTGAAAATTGGGAGACCATATTCAGCTACAGAGATGGTTACCCCTACTTTGCACAGTACATGATGACAACTGGTATTTTGTAACTACTTTGTGACATGCCCATCCCACCTAGTTACAGCAAACAAAACAGAGTGGCATCCAAATTGCAGCCTTTTTTCACCAGACGAGCAGATCTCACCTGCCATACTGCGCCACTGTTTGTACCTGTGCATTCAAGGGGCATTTTGAGCATCTATCACAGACTGTCTCAGCAGTGGTTAGAATGTACAGACATACTATTGTAAATTGACTTTGTTATGCACTAAAAGTGGAGCGGACACATGACCTGCAGCCCTATGAGTAGTCAGTTACTCAATTCCAGGATAAAGTTACTCCTAGAAAAACATATAGTAAAGAAATTACATGGAGAATTACTACGAGGAACATGCTGTGTGTCTGCTCACTCATCAATTTAACATCCCAGGGTAACCATTTGCTCATGGTTTCCATGCTACTTTATGGAGCCAGCCAGCTTGGAAGAGTTGGTATATGTCTGCTATTTACTATGGAGTACATTTACTGCAAAACAAGATCCGTGGTAAATAACTATATACAGTATAACCTCCTGAATCTGGTATGCTCAGGTCTGAGCACCTGCCAGAAATGTGAAAATTATGGATTTTTGAAACTGGAGTGGCAGCTGGTCCCAGGGAGAAGGGGTGGGGGCAGGGGGGGTAGCGGCGGCCA
>NW_005842071.1:1725015-1744397 GCF_000455745.1 Alligator sinensis | reverse complement strand
CCCCCCCCCCCCCCCCGCCGGGTGCTTTGGGCCCGCCTGCCGCTACTCCTCGATGGAGTGTAGTTTTAAAAAGTGCTGGATTTTTTATAGTTCCATATTTATGAGGTTATATTGTAGTAATCATGTCGTACGTTCCTCCCAGAAAGGTACTGGCAGAAAGTGGAACACTGCAGTCTGTGATGTCTGCTGCCACGCAGAAAGCTAGAGTAGACTGAATCAAACTGAATATATGGGCATAGGCACAGATAGATAGAATCATGCACCCAGGCAAACAATCAGTTTATTCCTCCAGTTAGCCCACATGGTTGTTAAAGGAATACCAACTCTGTTATATGTATATCAGGGGTTTTCAACCTTTTTGGATCAGTGTAGATCCGGTGGCTGGACGTGGAGTGGGGGAAGTGGTGGCATGCGGCCAAATGCGGAGTGGCAGCAGCCACCACGTGCGAGCTTCCCCTGCCCTGCATGGTCCAGCCAAGTGGGTGGCGCCTGCCCAGCAGTGTGGGATGGTGCGTGGTGGTGCTTTATCCCCGTCCGCTTGTGTGTACTCCCTAGGGCCTTCTCAAGTACCCTCAGAGGTACGCATATGCCCAATTGATAACTCCTGGTGTAGATACAGATCATATATCTTTATCTGGTTTAAAATTCAAGTACAGTGTAGAGAGGGCCTATGGAAACACATGAGGCCACAGTTTTGTTACAAGAGATGTCAGTATATATGAGAATTACCTGGTATTTTTCATCAGTAGTTTCTGCCAAACAAGTAATTTCTGCAGGATAATTTTAATATTTCCAAATACCCCTGGTTTTGTATTTTATGTTGGAAAAAAATGAAATTGAACAGTAAGTTTTAGGTTGGAGCGACTTTCAGACTTTCTTTCTGTTGAACTGACCTGAAAATGTTTCACTTTGAATCGGTTCAACAAAATATTAAACTGCACTTCCTAATTGATACACTGTCTTGTGAGAGTTGTAGTATTCCTCGACTCCTTTCTTCTGTCTGGGTTCTGTGGAGGGAAACATCTCTCCTGATGCAACACAAATCCCCATCTGACCAAGCTGCATGCTGTATCTAGGTAGTCACACTACTCTTTTCAGCAGAAAGGATACTGGTTTGTACGGGAGAGTGGAGACATCAGTTTCATGAACTGCAGCTTCTGTGAGACACTAGATTTGTCTATAACATCAGTACAATAAGAATAGGGCTGAATCTGCATCTATGTTCATGACCCAGGAATTTGCTAGTGTAGCTGCCTTAGACCTGAGAAAGTTTCCTGGGGGTAAGCCAGGAGCAGCTAGACCGGCAGACTTCCAGGTCTGAAGCGTTCCTGTTCGCTTAGTTTTTGCTGGGACCTGCCACTACAGTGGTATAGATGGGCCAATGTATCACAGTAAATAAATGCAGTTTAATGTTTCATGAAGTGTTTTTTGTCAGTTTAGCAAACGGACATAAAGCATTTCTATTTTAGGGTTGTCAAATGTTGAATATGCTGAAGCAAAATGTTTTGATATTTTTTAAATCATTTCTTTTTCAGAAATGAGATTGTCTTACAACATGACTGCGAAGAGCTGAGTTAGTTAACTTAATCTTCCACATGACCTGGCAACCACAGTAGATAAGGCCAAGTCCTGTTCAGTATTTCTTTATGATTTTTGGAACTGTTTACCATTTGTTTGTACAGTGCCTGGTACAATGGGAACCACCCTTGGTTTAGGCCTCCAGATGCTATCAGAATATATGTTAGATAATAATAAGTCAAATCAGTGAATCATAGCAAATCATAGTCCCAGTAGGGTTTAATCATAAAATGACACAGTTTTGATTTGTTCTTGTCTACACCTACTATAAAGTCATAGACAGCATCATGATAACTAGTTTATCTCCTTGGTCTTATTTAACATAATACAGTTTTGTAGTAAAGAAAAATCAAAGGAAAGATTCCATTTTATTCCTAGTTGGCTTAGCTGATGCAAAAAGGTTTACTTCCCACTTCCTGTGCTAGATTTGTATAGTCTTTGAAGACTGCATTTAGGGGCACAAATTTACTTGTAGTATCTTTTTTGTTGTTATAGTTAGGATCATCTTTTGCCCAGTCTTTTAGTTGCTTTTAAAAATTGTCACATAATTCTGAAGAACACAAATGACTCTCATGTACATTTTCATATAATTTATACCAAACAGATTGGCTGGTACTTTTTAAGGATGTGAGATAAATGTAATTTAATAAGTTGTAGATATGGTGTTATGATTTACAATCATAGACTTGCAGAACAAATGATATGTAGTCTTTTTAGTCCACTGTTATAAAACTAAAACAAGAAAACTTTAAATCTGAAATGAGCAGTTTCTCTACTACGTAAGGATTTTGATCTTCCAGCTATTATTCACATACAATATGATTTTACAAGTCTCTCACTTCTTGATATCATTTAACTGCTTTGTCTTTACAGACACATTTTCTTCAAGTTGTTAATATAGCTATTGTGCAGCCATTAATAAGTAAGCATAATAATAAAGAAATACAGCACCATTTAATGATGAAAATAGTTTAAAACCCTTAAGAGTCTTATATTTGTTAATATAGCACAGCTCTATATTATGAGTTACTACATATTATTAAAATAACTTTCTGTAGTTATTCCATGAAAATATATAACTTTCAGCCTATGAAAGGGTATAGTCCTTAGTGTAATAAAGAAATAGAACTGCACGAATACTTGGCATGTGAAAATACAATTACAGAAACAAATCCTGTTAACCACCATCATTCACTGGGCATGTCTACAGAAGATGCTTAATGTGCAGTAGCCTAATAACACTGCACAGTACTGTGCAGAGCAAAAACGGTGCTATTAGACCACTGCACAGTAAGCATCACTAAAAACCGCACGCTGGTGCTACTGTGCAGTAAATGTAGTTCCTGCACATTGCTTCTCGGCCTCTTGTTGGCTCAGATCAAGTGTAGTACTTCATTAAGCAAGTATTAAACTAAACGCTCAGTAACTACTGCGCATTAATTAATGTGTAGATGCTCCCACAAAGTCCTAGGAACATTGCATCAGTTCCTGGACAAGTTATGCCAGTGTTTTTGCCCTGGAACAGAAATTTCCTGGGATTGGTGTGTACACATATCACCCTTCTCATCAGGGTGTAGTGAGTGTCTGAAAGTATTGCTGCTTTTCTGCCATTGATTCAGTGATACAATCTCAGGATAACTGTTCAGACACACTTTCCTGTGTCCCAGGGTAAACAGCACTTTTCACATGAACCTTTTAAGGATATATCCTGAGACAACGGACATGTATGTCTGAACAGTTGCTCTTTTGTCTTGGAATAAAACATTTTTTCCCAGGACAAATGTGACATTTGTAGGTGTGTCTACATGTGCATTTGATGTGGGAGCAGTTTACTTGCAAGTAAACAACTCACGAGTAAACACTCCTGGGCAGGTGTCTACACGTGCTTGAGCTGGGAGATAAGGATCTCTCAGCGCTGGCCTCACAGACACAGAGCTGGCACTGGGAGATAAGGATCTCCCTCCCTCCCTGATAGCGGTGGGGAAGTGGCGGCTGGGAGATAAGGATCTCCCAGGCCCTGCTCCCCAACTACAATCTCAGAGGAGGCCTTTGAGCTCCCTGCTGTTGGGGCAGGGGGACGTAGTCCCTGCCCAGGCTCTGGTGGCAGAGCCTGGCAGCTCCTGGGGGCAGAGAACAATCTCCTGCCCCTTGGTGGTTGGCTGACTGGGAGCAGATTTGCTCCCAGTCAGGCATCCACACAAGTGCTACTGTGCAGTAAGTAATCAGAAGTAAATTTGCTATTTGCACTTGCAGGTAGCAAATTTACTTACAATTAGCAAGGTGTATTGCACAGTAATCTGTATGTGTGTACACATTTACTGCATAGTAAGCTATGCTACTGTGCAGTAAAGCATCTCGTGTAGACGTACTTTGTTTGTAGCCCTGTTGACTTCAGTAGGACTTATTTGTGTAAATTAAATGAATGAGTTTAGCTTCTAGATAAAACATTTGTTTTCTTACAATAAAATCAAAGATATCTTTTACTCTGTTTTAAATAGAAAAGATGAATGTGCATCTCTGAAGAAAGAGAGTTTGCTTGAAAAGTTATTTGCAGTTAAGTTACATTCCGTTATGCATGGAGTTCTTTCCTTAATCAACAATTTCTAAGATACTGTTCCTGAAGTTCTCCTAAATCCAAACCCATTAAAAGGGGCCAGAATACCAGCTTCCCTAGTGGTATAGCCATGTAATACAACCAATTTATGAATATCAGTAAAAATATTAAACAAACTTCTGATGTTTCTTAACCTAATATGTCTTTCAATGAACTCTTACTAGGAAGGGGTTATATTAAAGCCATGTGTAATTTTGACTCCAGTGGAATTACACCAGGTGTGGCTTCAAACCAATTTCTGCTTAATTCAGTACAAAGTCAATGGATTTTAACAATTAAAACTGTCTAGAATTGATGTTGCCAATCAAGCCAGATAGCTCACACATTTTAAGACCAACCTTTTTGTTTCAGGTAGTCGGGAGTCTGCCTTTGTCTATGCTATCTCCTCTGCTGGAGTTGTTTTTGCTATCACAAGGGCATGTAGTCAAGGAGAATTAAAATCATGCTCCTGTGATCCTAAGAAGAAAGGGTCTGCCAAGGACAACAAAGGCCATTTTGATTGGGGTGGTTGCAGTGATAACATTGACTATGGCGTCAAATTTGCCAGAGCATTTGTAGATGCCAAAGAAAGGAAAGGAAAAGATGCCAGAGCATTAATGAACCTTCACAACAACAGAGCTGGAAGGAAGGTGGGTGTGTTACTGGTTGCTTATGGTAAGTGTTTTTTTTCTCCTAAATGTCCTAATAATGTTTACCATGTTTACAGAAGGGGACTTGCGTCATTCTGGAGCTATTAACCTTTGACTCTCATTGACATTTTTCAACAATGCGCTTAGGACAAATTTTTCCCCTATGAAGAGGTACAGCACAAGTTATTTGGCATCTTTTCCATCCACCTAAGGCCTCAGTCCTGCAAGGATTAATAAATATACTTTATGAGTATAAATTAATATAAAGAATGAAAACCTGTGAACCTCTGAAAAGAGTACACTGAAGGGCAGGCTCAGCTGAAAAAGAGCAAATTCTTCTACCCAGTAAGGAAATAAAGCAGTACAGTGCATGTAATGTATATAATAAACCTGCAGAGAAGATCGGAGAGGATGAAATATACTTCACTCATAAGAAATATAGAACAATTAAAAAACAAATCACAACAAATTGCACTCAATTAATTCAAAGGATATATGACCAAGTGTTTATAAACACTGTATTAAAATATGGGTAATATTTTTTATGTGGAAAAATAACATCTCTATTCATGTAGATGGTAAAATAGATATAACTGTTAGGTATGTTGTCTACTGCTTGTGCACTGGGTTGGAAAATATATACCCTGACCTTTTGCTTTGGCATTTATAGGGTGTATATATAAAGAATGAGTATGCTATATGTTACTGGAGTGTGCTGCTTAATTGGTCAAGAGTGATACTAGGTTCCTTTATATGCCTAGCTTCTGAAAAGATTCAGAACGCCCCATTTCAATATATGCTTCTTATACTAGAATAGGACTTGTTTGTTTAAATGAAGACTTGAGAAGTTTTTGTTGAAGAACCTTTCTTTTAGAATGCATATCATGTAGAAAACGGATTTTTCATAGTCTGTGATTTAAAAAAAGTTGGGTCGAACTTGATCTGCTCAGGTCCCTTCTGACCCTACCAGCCATGAAAGTATGAAAATAATCCCCTAAAAATCCTACACATTTATTTTATAAAGAACCCCAATGTGTATAAGAACAATCTATCTAATTCTAATCCTTCCTTTAGTTAATTGTGATGTAAGTGGATGATCCTCCAGGTTAGACTGATTTGCTTTGCTAACCCTCCCCCTACATCCTAGTTTCATAAAGACATAACCAAAGCATTTTTTTAATGAGATGAGGTTATGCATCTTAGTGAAAAGAGTGCTATTACAGTTGGCTTTGTGCTTTTGACTCAATATGTAACAAAGCTCATGACTTTAGCTGGGTGAAAGTTTCTTGGCACAGAGCACTCCCTACAGTGTTTGAATATCTTATTAACTTTTTAAAAATGTAAATACCTGTTAACACTGGTATGGAAAAACAGTTGATTGGGATCTTGAAATAAATTAGCATATCTAGGAGGCAAGTGGGTTTGAGGCTTAAAGTCAATGAAGGGACTTCATTAACAATGCGTTTACATGACACAGCACATGGCTGTGCAGAGATACCCAAGGTAGCTCATGTACAGGAGTCTGCATGGCACAAGGCAACATGGTGCAGAAATACCCAAGTTAGTGTTGCACACGATAGCACCAGAACTGGGATCAGTCTAGTTGTGTTACTATATACTAGGTGCTTGTCATAGAGCTAAGCACCGGCTGGATAGAGTAAACACAAAGATAGCTTGGGGATTGTCTTTCACCATATAGGCATATGTCTTGCATTAAAATTAGCCAAGAAATCATTGAGTTATAAAACAATTCCTATGCACTTAGCCCCTGCTCTTTAGAAAGGATATTCATTTTGCCTTCAGAGTTTAGTAGGTTAGATTTACAGTTTAGTGCCTTTCACTACCTGAATGCACCCACAAATCTGACAGCTAGATGATATAAATTGTGCCCACAGTTATTTTTCATCTGAAATCAAGAGTACAGGTCACAGTCCTTGTCAAAATTAGGCCAGTAATTAAGTTCATTGCTGAATTGAGGTCTTGTTTTGCAGTCATAAGTTCATCACCCAAAATGGGGCTGTGAGAATGTCAGTGACTAGTTAACAGCAAAGTAACCTAATAAATTGTTTACCAGTCAGAGATGAAAAGCAAAATTGTTGGTCTTTTCTTGGACTTTCTAATACACTATAACCTCATTACAAAATACTTGGTTCAAAAGGGCTACTCCACCATACTCCTGTTCCATTCCCATTGGCGTGGAACTTTTGCCTGAAATGCACTCTAATGTGCAATATTTCATGAACACTGAAAGTAGACTTCCAGAGATATAATGCCTTGAGATCAAATGTCTTCACTCTGGAACAAATCAATAATAAACAGTTTATGGTTCAATACTATCCATATAAATGTCTTTCATACTTGCCATGAACCAGATGATGTTTAAACACTATCTTCACTTATTTAAAGATTGAATAAAGTCTTCAAGTACAAGTAAAAATGTAAAAATGTAAAAGTACAAGTAAAAAAAATGGTAAAAAGTTTAAAAATAGGTATTTTGCAAGTATCTTGCTTAAAAATGTTATGTAGGTAAAAACAACTAGTTCAAATCTGTTGTTATTTGGTGATAGAATATGCTTCATATTGTCTGTGTAAAGAATAATAGGAAACTAAGTGAATTTCTAAATGCAGATAGGTATTCAGAAATCATGGGCAGTTTTGATTGAGGAACAGGGCACAATTATTGCAAAAATGCCATATTAAATTACGACCCACTTTTGTATTGACATTTTGGTGGAAAAAATTACTTAAGGTGAAAAATTCCATAGTTTTGTTACCTAATTATGGCAAAGGCACTATCAACAATTGGCAACCTTATAAAATTGAAATAGACAGGTTTGGTGAAAACTCAAAGTGAATGTCAGCAGAGCTGTAGCATTTCCCTAAACAAGAGGCCCAAATCTTTCCTTGCGTGCACATGTGCATTCTACTAACTTCAAGATGTTTGTGTTCTATCATCATAAGTTAATATCCATCCCATATCTCATGGACCTGGTGAGGAAGGAAGTGATTTCTCTGCTGTTGTATGGATCTTCAGGAAGACTGGAAACAGAGGCAGGGATGAAAATACCAGTGAAAAAGGTTGTCTGCATACTTGAGTCAACTGAGCAGACTAGACTAACCTTTTGAGGATGACTCATTGCTACCAGTGGGTGTCACCACAGACCATGATTTCAGGACCCAGTTCAAAGATGAGACTGTTGGATCAATGGAAAGGGAATGAAAAGCATAAATTCAGAGTAACCTCCTTTATTTGTTTTACCTGTTTATTTCACTGTGTTTTCTGGCAGGCTGTAAAGAAGTTTTTGAAACAGGAGTGCAAGTGTCATGGCGTGAGTGGATCTTGTACTCTAAGAACTTGCTGGCTGGCCATGGCAGACTTTAGGAAAACAGGAGATTATCTGTGGAAGAAATACGAAGGAGCAATTCAGGTGGTCATGAATCAAGATGGCACTGGGTTCACGGTGGCTAACAAGAGATTTAAGAGGCCCACCAAGAATGATCTAGTATACTTTGAGAGTTCTCCAGACTACTGCATCAGAGATAGGGATATAGGTAAGCTTGAATCACCACATGCACATGGTTTTATTTCAGTTATAGTTGGAAGATAACAAGTGATCATCAGTGTACAGTGGGTGTGGGTGTATAAAATCCATGAATCTGGGCTGAACAAAACAATAGGCTTTCCCTTTTTCCTTGAGTTTTGATTAATGCTTGAAATACAACTTTGTATGTGAATGGAAGATAATACAACTTCTATACTAACAAAATCCGTGACCTACACCAATACTGTACAAATTTCAGTAGATTTGGGGCAATAAGAACACTAATTTTTACTTAGTCTCTCAACATGGGCTTAAACTAACACGATACTACCTGCTTCATCGGTGTTATTATCATCTCCCGCATACACTAGTTGAACTGTGGTGTACTTATTACTTTTCCTTTCATGATCACAAATCTGTATCAGTGGTTCCTAATCATTTTGGATGACTGGGGTCTCTCCGTGCACTATGCATTCTCTCTTGTGCTTCAGGTGAGTGGATTCTAATCTGCAAGAGGGCTTGGACTCCAAAACACATGCCTGCTGGGCTTGGAAAATTTCCCAGCTCCTCTGTGGGTCAGAGAATGCTCAACTGAACAAGAGGGAGGCAATGGTTGTGAACCATGGCACAGCAACAGAGGCTCCTCACTGAGGCAAAGAGGAGACGTGTAGAAGACATCAAAGTGAGCAAGAAGTGCCAGCAAAATATTACATGCTTTCATAGAAGCTTTGGGTGGGAAGGGACATCCAGAGTCATCTAGTCCAACCCTTCACAAATGCAGGACGTATTATTCCTAAACCATCCCAAATAAATACTTATCTAGCTACTTCTTGAAAACCCCCAAGAAAATAGACTCCACAACTTCCCTTGTTTCACTGTCCTACCATTCTTACAGTTAGGAAATTTCTTGATTTAATTTAAGTCTACTTTGCTGTAGCGTAAAGTCATATGCTGGGTTCGGCTCATTCTGGTTTGCATGCCAGAAAATGGGACTCTGAAGAATAAAAAAACAAAACAGGAAGAAAGTCCAGTGAAAAATGAAGTAGAAACCATTTCTCCTATAAGTATGCAGGTGTATTAAAAAGCCCAGTACTCTAGATCTAGTAGACATACCTGCTTCCTCAGGGCAGCATTAGCTATTTTTCTATAAATAAAAAATTCCAGTATCTTTTGATATCTTCTGTTTGCTGACTGCTAACACTAGGCATGTTTGCTATGCAGAAAATGTTGCAAACAAAGTGACCTTGGTGGCACTATACTAAGTGTTTCTCATCTCAAAGTTCAGCACTTTTCTCCATAGGTGGAATTCACAACCAAAGTCAGGCACCTCAATTCCTTACATTTTTAAGGGAGATACTGAGGTACCCTGGAATGGGATTCACACTGTTCAGAAAGGGTATATGCCTGAAATCCTTTTCCTTTTGTGGATTTAGGCACTTAACTCAGGGCTGTTGGAAGGCGCTTCTGTGAAATTGGGCTTCACAGGCTGAATCTTCCTTTTAGACTTAAGTCATCCTTTCTCATACAGGTAGTTGGTCCTCTCCTTTCTTTAAAACCCAGCTCTCTTTTAAAACCCCAAGATGGGGAGTTGCCTTTTACATCATAGCTTCATGGTTAGAACACACACCCAGGAAGTGGGAATGTCTGGCACTAGGTCATCTTCAATCCGACCTCCAAACTTACTTCTCCCCCCTCCCTGCTGGCTATAGGTTAGGTTGAGCTCTGGGTCCTCTCCTGTGCTGGGTCACTGTTCAGAAAGGAAGGCAAGTCTTACAGAGCCAGAGAGAGAGGTTTTAAAGGTGTAAATGTACATGAAATTCAACATTAATCAAAGATGCAAAGTATGACTGGTCATCCATTACCATATTAAGAAGGTTCTTGAGCAGCGCATACTATTTCTTGGTGTGACAGTAAAAAGGGAGGTGGATTGAATAATGCTGTACCACAATGTAATTACAACAGGAAGGCTATCCTATCACAATTAGACTAGAATGTTAGATTCATAAATAGCAATGTGAACCAGGGGGTCTAGTAAAGGGAAGTGCGATTCATATCTTCTGGACAGCTCTGCATATTTACAAATTAAAGTTTACGTTAAATAAACGTTGTAAAACTGCACTTAAGTGAGAATTGTATATGAAACTCTAGTCTCAATGAAGCTGATAAGTTCAGTAGAACTTAGGTTGCACCCAGTATGCTTAAAATATTAAGCCTTTCTGATCAAATGACTGAGTCAAGTCATTTCAAATGTTACCTAGTAGCCTTTGCCAGTTGTGCTTTGTAGTACTGTACATGTTCAAGTCCATTATATTCCCTGACAATAACTAGGGGTGTCAAGCCTAGTATTTCCATTTAGATGAATGCATGGACATGTTGTAGGGTTGTTGGTTTTAGCCATGTTGGTCTAAGGACATAGGCAGACTCTATGGCTGAAGAAGGATGTTTGTGCCTGAAAGCTTGCAAAGAACAATTTTACCAACTATTTAGTTGGTCTAATAAAATATATCTCATCTTGCCTGGAACTTTGTCTGGATATGTGGCATTTTGCAGAAACTGACTTCAGAGTCTAGGGTTACTGGGCACCTTTATCTTTTAAGGGTGCACCTTTCATTATAAATTCTGAGTGTTTTGCCCTGAAAGGAGAGGCCTCTACCCAAACATTTTTGTGTGAAAGTGATGTTTTATAATCTCTTCTAATAAGTGTACTGTAGTGTAATACCTTTGTAATCTGTGCAGTGTAATCTGAGGCATGTTATCTCAGAGGAGATATTTTTCACTGCTGAAGTATTCTCTTCACTTGCTTGACTCTGTCAAGTCTGTGTAGAGAATGTAGAAACTGACATGTGCTTTAGTTTAGTCTTGAGATAACATTTCAAATGGAGAATTTCTAGCCACACTGGGTTTCTGAGATTGTACCTTTTTAAGAGTAGATTTTTGGCGGGTGGTAGCAAATCTTTAATGTAATAATGTATGCAGGTCAGCTCCGTGAAATTCTGTCTACTTATTCCAGTGATGCAAAAGAACCAATCAAATAAACCAACCAAAAAAGGATGCGACTTTGACAGAGATGATAGAAACAGATTAACAGAATATTTTTCATTATTAAGTACACTTCTCTTGGTTGCATACTGTTGAAAAGCTGCCCTGTGAACTTGGGAGTGGATGGAGTGGCAGACCAGCTATAGAAATATTACTGCTAACCACATATCCTGTCATAGTGCTTCATTGTGTCCCTAAAATCTGGTTTCCTTTGTCTTTCTCCAAGGAGTTCAAACAGTTTGGAATCTGGAAAGATAACCTGAAGGTTTCTACCATTTCTCTGCTTACCCTTCTCAAAACTACCACTTTATGAAGATGGGATGCCCAGAAATTGACTGCTGTAGATTAAACTAGAGACTTCCAGAGCTGGACTTGTAACCTTGTTGAAGTTCCCTTTCTGGAGTTGTGCAAGAGATTGTCTCTAATTGACCCATTTCTAAATAGTTTGTTTGTTTGGGCTGGGGAGTCAGAGGTGGCTGGATGTGAATGTTAGTCACATTACTTCTTGTGTGCTGTTGTGTATAGACCAGGGGTAGGCAACCCCCCAGCACATGTGCCAGAGTGTGGTGTACACAGGCATTTTGGTTGGCATGTGCACTTTGGGGAAGGGACTGGAGCTGTACTGCCACAACAAGGATTGGATCCCTCACAGTTCCCCTGCCATCCAGCCCTGGCATGCCAGCTGCTTACAAGTCAAGGTTGTGGGTGTTTTAGGCACTCTGCCCAAAAATGTTGCCGACCCCTGGTATAGACAGTGGTATGCCTTAACCAGACTAGTCTGTTCAGCATTCTAGGCTCTGGCAGACCATGACTGACTGACTGCTTGGGCAAAAGAGTTAGACTTACAGGCTGTGTAGATGTGTGGGGCTTGGGCACTGAGAGGGGCATGTAATACGTATTGATCAGTGGATTAGAAATTCTCAATAGTTTTATTCTGTTTAAGGTTAACTAATAGGGCTACATTTTAGGGACCTTTCCATGTTCATATCTACATTACTGTCATGAAGGGTTTTAGCTTCTCTTCTGGCTTTTTTCCTGTTTGGCAGTCAGCCATAATTGATTGTACTGTAGTTGAACAGCAGGCAGCTGTGCATATTCACATGACTGGCACTTTACAAAATACTATGCCAGTACTGCACCATTCTTCCTAGAAGTAACATGTGAGCCAGTGTTTACAGAAATCACAGTATCACAGGTGTTATCAGCAAGGTGGTTGGCACTGGGGGAACCTAGTAGCATACACTCCATTTATCTAATGTTAATGAAACACCAGAGGACTTCTTTAAAAAAAGATGTAGAATGGGAATTTCAAAACTGCCCAGCATTCATTCAGCCCTCCTCCTATCAAAACCAAAACACATTTTATTATTTTTTACTTCAATGAGGGGAGTGTTAGGACAACACAGAAAATCCCATCATGACCCTCTTACAAATTCTGATACCCTTTCTTTATTTTCTTACCCATGCCAGAATGAGTAAAGATATCAGAGAGCAGCCTGGACAATGAACCCTTAGTAGCCATGCACAGCATGGAAGGGAAAAAATAGTGACTCAGAGGTTATGTAAATGACACTTCATTGCTTAAAACTACATGCTGCCCTTCCCCAGCTTTACTACCCAGTATTTTCTGAGCAAGCCACATTCATCAGCTTCAAATACAGTTTCATTTTACAAATGTGTATATTTGTAGTCCTAAATTTAGTCAAAACAGCCACTGTAGGACTCTCCTAGTGGGGTAATAAAATGATACAATTAACTGGATGGTGCTAGGGAAGGTTAGGATTGAGGGCAAGGACAGTTTATTCGCATACATAGATATATATTGGTGTCAGGAAAGTTCCTGAGGTCTACTGAGGGCCAGGATACATTAGCGCCTCAGAAAGGGGTCCTAGAGAGGGGTGGGAACTAGCTTCTGCCTAAACTTTGCCTAGTGGTTACAGCACTGTTCTATGAAGTCAAAGAATTACAAGTTCAAACCATTTCTGGGGGTGGGGGGAGGACAGACTAGAACCCTTCTTCTGTTTCCTGGGCAAATGCCCCTAACCACTTAGCTATTGGAGCTAAAACATGGGAGGGGTCCTCTCTCTGAGGCAATTCATCACATGCTCATCTATGTTTCCTTTGGATATTTCACAGAATTATTTTTACTTTATTTTCCTCTGCCTCCACCAACCTACTTTAGCAATTTACTTAATTAGTTGGATTGAAAGAAGAATGTAGAAGTAAATCTTTGGGCCGTAAAGCAACAGTATATGTTTGCCTAACACCAGTAATTTAAGTGCATAACCTGTGCAGGAGAACCAGTTGTGATCTATGTATAAAGGATGTAACCCAGGTACAGTCACTGAGTCCAAATGTTTAAAAGTACACAGGGTGAAATCCTCACCCTACTGAAGTCAAGCATAAAATTTTTAGTGACATCAGTGATAGCAGGATTTTAGCCCTAGAATGCCAGAAAAATGCTAGCTACCTTTCAAATGTGCTAGGAATCTGAACAGTCTCTGGCACACTGGGGTAGGGATATCAACCTAAAAGACCTCCTTCACTTCTGTCCGACCTGCAGAAATTAAATATGGATGACCAGAGGACAAAGGCACACAGCAGACGGGAATGAATGAAGATAGTGGAGGCAGCCAAGGGCCTCTAGGACCTATAGTGCTAGCTAAAGCATTACTTAAAAAGTATGGCAGATTATAGTGGGTATGATTATATACAATGTAATGGGTTCTTTTGTTTTTGTTTAGTGTGTGTATTTTGGTTTATGTTCTTATGTTAGAAGAGTTACGCTGAAAATGTCTTCCTTATACTTGAACAGAGGTATGAGGCTTGTTTGTTCCACAGTCTTAGAAGGCACTGAATATGTGAAATGTGGGCCTTTTAACACTGCTGTACAAATACAAACCTTAGCTTTTAGTTTAACTTACTATTTAAACAATTGATGTTGCATCAAAAAGGTTTTAATGCATTTAACATACTCGTTTTAAAGGCAAATTCTAAAAGCCACAGCTACACCGCTGTATAGATTTAAGGCAGCGTATTTGCTAAGGATGCTTTCTCATAAAAAGTTCTTTGATATTAATGTCCTAAATCTTTAAGGTAGCATGGGCACTTTGATACCAATATTTATGATAGATATGCTTTTTTGCATAAAGTAGGTGCACACATATCAAGGAGTGTACACTTTTAGCTAAACCTCATTCAAGTTGTGAAGGGCAAACCATTTACCTTAGGCAGCACTTAAGCAATTTGTAGGAAGAACACAATAGAGTGCTTTCACAGATGTTTTGTGTGTTCATAGGCACCCCAATAGCTTGTTAGTGTAGGGCAGTGGTTCTTATATCAGGGTGACAAAGGGTGCTAGTCAATGTTAGCATTGTTAGATGTTTCAAATAGGAATCCATAGTATTAAAAACATTCTGACATATTGTGGTCTGAGTGCTTTACAACATAAAAATTGTTCTATTACTTTTCCACAGTCAAAAAAAACAAGTGAAAATTAGGAGCCACCTTTTTTTGGAGGGGTGCCTTGAGTCAAAATGGTTAAGAACCACTGGTGTAGAGGCCTTCACTCTACTTTCTGTGTAGCGAGAGAGGGCATGAAATCTGCAGTTAGAGATCTGGTGGCTGTAGCACATCATGCAACTGCAAGGAGGCCGGCCTCGAAAATAGGATAGAATGGTACTTGTGGAAAAGCAAGAGAGCTGCCCTGTTCAGTGAGTTTGGGTTAGGAGAATTCACCTCCCAAACCCTACCACTGTACCCTCCTGGGTCACTATGGTGCTATGTAAATGGAATGGATGTTGCTGTTAGAGAGGGGCCTTATACCTGTCACACTTCTGATTTTCTATTCAGATGCCCAATCACCAATTTTAAGTAATTTATAATTTTTTTACCCAGCCGATTGTCTTGATTTTACAAATGCTTCACAATGAGGGGGTTTACATGCCCTTTTCAAGAGTCAGCAGCTTTTTAGTTAGTGATTTGTTTAAAATAAACGAATGATCATGCGGTAAGAATTATTTTAAAGGGAGGTACTTGCAACTAACCCCTCTGAGTCTCACAGGACTGAGACAGCCCTTGAAGAGCTCTGGCTTAAATTTAAAAAAAAAATTTGTCTTTGGCCAAAAAAACAAATGTGAACCCATTTACCTCAACCTGATCCTATGGGTAATCTGGTCTTTGGCCTAAGCAGCATAGTTTAGTATACTATATTTTGGTTTCAGACTTTCTGTCATGGGATGAAGTCCTGTTCCCATTAAGTTCAGTTGGGTCAGGATTTCAGCTATGTTAAGTCTGTTAGAATTGGGTGTCTAAATGCTGCCAACATCTGGAAATCATACAGAGTCTTCATGTTGATGGGCACATACCTATACCTAAGCCAAGGAATGCTGTTATGCCTTCCAAAGGAAGCTCCTATACCTATTTGCAGCAATGCATAATGAATAGGACCTGACCTTATGTAAAGGTTGAACTGAAGTCTTCCTTCCATAGCAAGAAAACAAACAGCAGAACCCATCTCCACACAGGCTTAAGAGACAGACTGAGATGAATAGTCGATTTGCTTGTTCTCTGCTGAAAGAGTGATACCTGGCTGACAGCTGCATGACTCTGAGATGGTGTAAGCTATCAGGTATCCAGCTTTTTTGGGGGAAAATCACACAGAGCAACCAGAGCACGAAACAACTTGAAACCTAATCCAGATCACGGTTATTACAGATTAGTGTTCTAGACATGCTGCATTATATGGCCAAGATTTACTAGTTACTGTGCCCCATCCATGAGTTAAAATAGCATACAAAGCAAGGAGAACATATGGGCAGCAGTATAAGAAGCATATATAGGAGGAAAGGCAGAATTCAAAGCATGTTTTAAAAATGAGCACTATTTATATTCACTAGGGATTTGGTCTTGTAGTTTTTTTGTCTCAGCAGAATGTATATAATAGAATGTGTTTTATACATTATCAGATGTTGCATAAATGCCCAGATAGTTAATTTGCAGATTCTTCAATCATGCCAATGTGCATACTTGTGTGTTGAGATGAAAGGCAACCCTCTGTAGGTGCTAGTTTTATATTTAAGAGATGTGAGTTTGATTCTTTGCTCTGTAACCAACTTCCCATGTGACCTCAGGCAAGTTATCTAGAGTGAGGTTTTCTCAGGTATTCAGGTGTTGCGATACATACACATTAAGCACCCGGCTATGGGCATCTAGAATCCTCAGCAGTAAATTAAATACCCAGGTTCTAGCTGGGATGGGGCTAAGAGAAGTGGTGCCCACTTGGAAAAGTCTTAGCAGAGGTGCAGCCCCCACACACAGTCGTGTATCTGGGAGGAAAGCAAACAGGAATGGCCCCCAAGGAATGTGTGCCATGGGGCTGTTGCAGGCAGTGCATGGTGAGCCTGTCCCGCAGCTGCAGCAGCCCAAATACAAGCCCATGCTGCTATAGCAGGAGCTGCAGCAGTAATAGCTGCTACCAGAGTGCAAGGAACCAGAGCAGACAAGCCTCTACTGCCTCCTCCTTCTCCCCCCCGCCACTCTAAAGTGGTTAGCATAGTCTCTTTCCCCCTGCCCTAGACACTGAAAGATCCTGCTACACCTCTGCCAAAACTAAATATGTTGATTCAGATTAACAAAGTGAATAACCGGAAGTCTGAGTCAGTTACTGTTCTGCCAGTGAAAAGTAGAAACATTTCAGCAAAATGTTGCAGCAAAATAACTGTAAAAATGTTTCATACTACACAATTTGTCCCAAATATCATTTTGACAGAGAACACCTGGCTAACTGGATTGGAGAGGACTGTCTCCAAAGAGCGGGCAGAGGATTGTCAGGAAATGGATTACAGCTTCTGGACTGTGGTGGCCATCAGCACAGGCCTAGAGACAGAAATAGTTTCATAGCCTTGTTTCTTTTTGCCTCATGATCTTGTTTGGCTTGAAGTCCCTGTAAATTTGGTTGGCCGAATTTGCTAGAATCTGAGATTTCTTGGATCGATTAGCTATAATTCCTATTAGGGAATCTTAGTTTGTTATACAGACAAAGATGTATAGCACAGGCCAGATAATAATCTCCATTATGTCAGTGTAAATTTGGCCTGAATTGCACTGAAGTTACTCCTTTTTGTAACAGTGCATATAAGTCAGAATGTGGCTCTGTGTCTTTAAGGCTGGGTAACACTTCTGTCTTAGCATTATGTTCACTGAAGTGGACCATGCCTTCTTTTTCTGTTAGTCAGCAGGAGATATGAGCAAGGAGGGGAACTATGTGAATTCATCACTCCCCAGAAATGACCTTCTTTTTTAAGATTATATGACTGATCACATTCCATCAGGAGCTCACATCCTACCAGAATGACAGCAGTGGGCACCAGACTGCCCTGTCTAGAAAACTGGAGCTCTAAAATCTTTTGAATCCCAAACATGTCTGCCACAACTGGAAAAATAAGAAAATAAAGTCTATTCCAACATTCTGCTGATGAAAGCTCTGGAGAACTGAATCTACCCCTCCAATGCCTTAGGGAAAACAGCAGAGACAGTATGAGTCAATCAAAAGCCATTTTCCTATTACTAGGGAACTACTTAATTCACAATTTTGTGGGTTTTTTGGAAACCATGAGAAACGGTATTGTCCACAATCACCAGGAAATATTGCACTGGCCGCAACTGCCTGGGAAATCAACCTAACCCCCCAGGGTATTATTCATATAATATGCTGTTTTAGAATGTCCCCCAATGCGACAATCCCTGCAGCCATAGATCACGTGACTGAGAGTTACTGTCTGCTAGTGACAGAGACTAAGGGAAGGCACCAGTCAGTGAAGTGAAAATGTTTCTCAGCACCATCTTTTAATAAGTTAAATGCAATGCTGCAGTTTGAAGATGAGTGAATAGAAGATGTAAATGCCTCTGCCAATCAGCAGCGAGGGGCAGGGCCACCAGGAAACGCCTGCAAAATCGGCTCTTCATGCTGTAACCAAACTATGAAATCGCTTTGTCTCGCTGCGAGTTAAGTAGACCCCCCTACCTATTACATAAAAAGGTAAAATGTCTCAAAAAACTTCCTTACCTTTAAATGCTTTCCTACATGCTCAGCCTTGCTGCTGTTGTGCACACACTTGAAGCAGTCAAGATTACACTTGCCTTAGCAGTACCCAGCTTTTTCTCTATTTAGTTGAGGCCACTTACAAATCTGTTCTTGGCCTCCTTGCTTTTGTTCCACGTGCTGCATAGGATGACTGTCTTAGAGAGAGTCACGTTTTTTCCCCTTCTTCTTCCTTTGTAGCAATTTTTTCCCCTTTTCCTGGATTTGCTGAGTTGTTACTATGACTTCTTCACTTTCTCTAGGTTTCAAGCTGTACTCACCTTGTAACAGCACCACACTAGCATCCGAAGGATACGTTGAATATCTGGGCAAATTCCATGTACCCACTAATGTTCCATATGATGGTCCTTTACCTCCAGGGCTGAGCAAGTGAGAGGCCAGAGTTATGTATCTTCTGTCTCCCAAGTAAATCCATGTGATTTATCTGCAGTGCTGAACATCCTCTAGTACTGACTCCTCAGTGAAACTTCCCATCTCTTTGTTTCAGAGAAGCTCAGTGGAGTTGCCTATGGATAATTGGTCAGGAATGTATGTCAAGGAGAAAGGTTATAAGATAAAAAACATCAGTAAAATTAAGTCAGATACTGTAACTCCAAGCAGAAATTGGCCAAGCCTAGAGCCATGCAACTAATCCCCTCCTCCTTTGATGTACAAATTCAGCTTTGCAAAATCAAACCTGCTGTAATTTGAATAATGCTACCTTATTTTACATCTTTTTGTTGATTGACTCTGTGTTCTAAGTGATCTAATGTTGGAGAATCATTCTGCCTCTAGTCTTCTCCAGCAACAAAAAGTCTGATACACAGAAATTAACTTGCTGTCTTTTCCCTTCTCATTCAGCAGAGATATGCTCCTTGCCTTAATGTGATCTAGTGCTT
>NW_005842071.1:1722823-1724984 GCF_000455745.1 Alligator sinensis | reverse complement strand
TTCCCTCATATTGCTGCCCTATTCTTTAAAATCTTCCCTGTCTTTTAAATCTTTTCAATTTCCATTCCAGGTTCTGTAGGGACAGCGGGTCGGGTTTGTAACCAAACCTCCCGAGGGATGGACAGCTGTGAGGTGATGTGCTGTGGAAGAGGGTATGACACTACACGCATCAGCAGGATGACCAAATGTGAGTGTAAATTCCACTGGTGCTGTGCTGTGCACTGCCAAGACTGCCTGGAAATGGTAGATGTACACACGTGCAAAGCACCGCAGAGTGCTGGATGGATTGCTCAAACATGACTGTACAGGGCAACGGGCACTCAAAGTGTAGGCACTGGACCTTTCTGTTCTTCACAGGGAACATTTCCAAGACATTTGATATGTTAAACACTTATCACTTGTCTCTTCCAGCGCAGGGAAGTTGCTAAATAATTATTATAAGTTATATTGTATTCGATTTACATTTCTATGGTCGTCACTTTTTTGTCGCTTAATTCTGTTTATAAAAACAATACAATTCTGAATGAAAGACCTTATAGCCACCCATATAATTAACCAACGAAACTCATTGCCACAAGACATGCTTGAGGGCAAGAGCATGAGAAGACTTAAAAAGAAAAAAAAAGAAAGGATAAAAGAAGAGAAACATGCATAAGAACATCAACAGCCAAATGAGAGAGGACAGCATCTCCTATACCTTCAAAGCATGAAGTGTGTCATGGCCTGATCCAATTCCTGTGTAAAAGAAAATCTTGAGTACTGTAATTTTTTTTTAGAAGCAACATTGTCCATCCCTGCCCTCAAATGGGAATTCTTCTCTCTTGTGGATAGCTTTGGGCTAGTTCTGTCTTCTACTGATACTTCCACCAAAGACAACATGCTGCATATTAATTCCACAGCAGAAGTTAGGTCATGATGAAAACCACAGCATATTCCATTAAACCATTATATTCTCTGTTGCTTGTTAAGGTGATTTTTTTAAGTTACAATTTCATTTCATAGAATTAGCTGCATAAATCTGCCTTAAAAGCTTTTTCTAAAAATAAACTACTAGGTTGAACCACTGATTTTTCCACTAAAAGTTGCAATCGAAAGAGATGAAGGGAAGACATTTGTTTCTCAGGCCCCTGCCAACTGATTTTTATCTGAGTAGATCTGTCAGATTTAGAAAATTGTTGTTCACCTGTCTTTGGAGAAAGGATATTGTGGTATCCTGGGGATAAGTGCTCATATATTTTTCCCTATTATTGGAAAACTGTGAAAACATTTGTACAAAACTTTGATGAGACAGAATTATTTTATCTTGCTTCAACTATAATGCCTTTCAGGTATTATTGTAGGGAATCTGTTTAAAACTTTGATTAAATATTGTTAAAGAGAGACTCTCAGCTCAGATGTGGGTGGGCCCTGAAGAAAATTTTTTTTAAGCTAGGTTCTTTACGAGCTTACGACTGTAACAAGAGTCTTACACTAGTCCTTTGTGGGGTCTTTGGGTTAACTTTACTTGACCAGGCACGGGCCTGGTTCAGCACAAAACAATGCCATTCTGAGATATGTAGTCCCACAGAGAACTCTAGGGTCTGTACATAGTAGGAGGGTGTCCTAGACTGAGTGTGTAAGGAACAGCTTTCCTTCAGAAGAGGAAACTAAGACCTGAACTGGGCCTTGCTGCCAAGAAGTTTAGGGAATCACCCTAGAAAAAATCCTGAAAAGCAGCAAGAAATCCAGAGGGAGACAAGCTAAATCAGTGGTTCTCAATATTTTCAGAATCTGGGCACCCCTCCACAACTTTTCTGAATGTGGCGGCATTCCCAGTTGAGAGTCACCGCTGTGCTCAGCTTACCTCAGTGGTTCACAACCAAGTGCCACTGCTGGCAGGTAAAACCACTGTGTGCGCCTGCTGCAGAGTCACACTGGGAAGGGCTACAGCTTAGTTGTGCTCTAGGCCTGTGTGAAGTGGCAAGCATTAGATTCGGCTTCAGCTGATTCAGAAGAACAGTGATTGGATTTGGTGATTCAAATCACTGTCCCAGTTAAATTCGGTCAAATCGGATCTGAAGATTCAGCGCTGCTTCGGAGGTTTGGCCGCAGACTAAACAGGCAGCAGTCCTCGACACTGGACACAGCTGGCTCCAGCTGGTAAGTCTGTTGTGGTGGGCGG
>NW_005842071.1:1719054-1722550 GCF_000455745.1 Alligator sinensis | reverse complement strand
ACTCTGGGCTGTGGCTGGGGCTAGCCACCTGGAGCACAGCCCTGGCTCCACCCACCCCACAGACCGCAGCCCAGCAGTGGGAGCTTGCCTCCGGGAGCACAGCCCTGGCCAGGGAGGGGGAGGGGCAACTCATTATGCTGCGTGCCGCCAGACCGGGAACTGCTCGTATGGTAGCTTGTCCAGCAGCTCTCGCCACTGCTGGGCAGGTACATGTGCTCCAGGATCTGCACAAGGTGGGCAGGGCTGGGGCTGCACAGGGCGAAAGGCAGAAAGTGCTGGGAGCAGGGGCTATGCCTCCCCACTGCTAGCCCAGCCAGCGTGAAGCCAGCACAAGGCTGAGTCCCTATGATGCAGTGGTGGGAGCCAGCCCAGCCTCCCCACACCTCACAGATGAGCAGCAGCTTTGCCCCAGCTCTGTAAGCAACAGCAGGGCACAGGGGGGCATGTGCCACTCGAAAACTCGCTGTAGCCCCCCCATGGTCCCTGCTCTGACACCCTCCTCACCCTGATCCAGAGGCACACACCCCACCCCTGTCCCTCCCCCCGGCATGCCCTGCCGCCATTCACCCAGCTGGGGCAAAGCCACTGCTCGTCCACGAGGTGTGGGGAGCATCCTCAAGGACTCCTGCCTGTTTAGTCTATGGCCGAATCTCCAAACTGGCACCAAATGTTTTCCAAATCAATTCAGATGCTTCCAATTCAATTCAGAGCTTTAAATGGATCTCCTGGTTCAATTCGGATTTGGCTGCCAAATCTCCTCTGAATTGAATCAGCTACCAAAGCTTTGCACAGCCCTATTGTGCACACCCCCTGGAGTAGGGATCTCTGATCAGACTAAAGCAAGCAGGAGAGCTTTAGGCCTTCCCGGTCTGACCCTGCATGGTGTCACCCAGAAACAGAGGTATGCAGGAGGTGGTCCAAGCAGGGAGGAAGACAGCACAACCCAGCTCTCCCAATTGCTTTAGATGGATCAAAGAGCCCTAATGCAGCAGGAGTGCATGCATGCTACAACCCTGCCTCTGGGGCAGTTTTACTTGGTTACTGTCTCCGTGGCAGCAGCACCTGTATCATGTCACCCCTAAAGGGGTCCTTCTTCATCCTGGTTGAGAAACACCGAGCTAAACCGAAGAGGGAAAGAACAAAATAGGAGGAATTTCAAACGTGATAGAAAATGGAAAGTTTCTCTGTGAAGAAGGATTGAAAAGTCTTGGGTTGTGTTAGTTTGCAAAAGGACAGCAATAAAAGAAAGGACAGGATAGAACAATGGTATTAGAGAAATAACACACAATAAAGACATGGTAAGATATGCGCTCCTGTTTATCCTTTTGCACTATTCAAGAATAAGGTTGTGTTTGCATTTAATGACATTGAAAGGCAACTGCATCAAAACGGTGAAAAGGAAGCTTAAAAATTAACTGCACATAATTCAAATTCACAACTGATTGCCATAGGATACCACTGAGGTAAAAAATGTAGCAGGATTAAGGAAAGATATTTATTTAGATAAAAACATCCTGGGTTGTATAAGAAAGGATTAAATTAATGATTGAAATTAGAGAGATAAACCTTTGGACTGGAGGGCATAACTGAACCATTGCTTCATTTAGGAAGAAACATACCTTGTTAGCACGTGATTGTAAAATTGTCCATTATAGGGTTTTGTGGATCTTCATCTGTAGCGTTTGGTGCGGACTCCTGTCAGAGACCATGGCAGCAAACTAGAGAGGCCACTGGTTTGATCCTGTGTAGACATTCCTAACAGAAAGAACTGAAGATACCCGTCTCTACTCTGCCTCTATATTAAATCACTGCTTTGCTAACGTTGTGCTTTTTTTTTCTGTCCCCTGTTGTAATCACACCCAAGATTGTTTTTGGTGCTGGAATTTATTCCATATTATAAATCTTTGTCTCTCAGTGATCTTCAGAATTGTTAAAAATACTCAAATACTTCCTTGTAATACTTATAAACCTATTTCTTTAAGGATTAGAAAACAAAACTGTTCTTTGACTTGACTGATTTGAAATTGCTTTCCCATGTGCAAATATTTTATTTTTGTGTAAATAAACTTTTAAAAATTCATTATTCACCATACACAAGCAGTTCTTTTATTTACATGCTCTGAATAATAACATATCTTTTCTTCATTTAGGTTGTGAAAACTTTTCTCAAAGTAGTTCTGTTATATTAATGCTACCTACTGAAGAGCAAATTTCTGCTATGTTTAGTTCATCAGTAACCACTATTTTTGTGACATGTACTCATGCTGAAAACTCTAGATTGGATAGACTAACTATTATATATAATAATGAACTGATGTTTAGAGGTGGATTCCATGAGGAATATGTTTTAGTGTTTTCTGCAAAAAATAAAATCCCCATCCAGCCTGGATAATGACACGATGTAAACTTAACTTAATGAAGATCAGTGTAGTCTTGTGAGCATTTAAAAGAGATTTTGATTTTTGTATTTCAAGTGTCATGACTGAATCAGAACATTTGTAAACTGAGAGCAAATTTCCCTTGGATAATCCATGGGTTCAGTTTAACAACATCATTTCAGTTTGTAAACAACAGTTTACAATGTTCAGAAAACAAAAATAGTATCATTGCTGCAAATGAACTTATTTCAAATAGTGACATGAATGATAATGTCCATAGCATTAATCTCCATTTAAATGCATAGGGCAATTAGTACAACAGGAAATAAACCTGCCTGAATTTAACAAACCCATCTGTAAATGTTTTGGGATCATTATATTACAGGTGGAGAACTTACTCTTCCAGAACAAACAACAGGAAATACAGAGCAAAACCATGAACATTCAGCAGGCTCATGTAAACTCTAGCAACTCTCTCATATATAAAATGTAAACTTAGAATTAATCCTTTTTACTAAGGTCATCAGTTTATTACACAAGAACTAATCTAAAATAACTAATTGTCATTATGAGCTGTTCTTTTCGTTTTTTCTTTTATGAAGATAGTAACTTGACTTGACCAAATGCCTTAAAAACCCTGTAAAACCATTCCCAGGCACGAATCTGAGATTCCTGCTACAATACATGACTAAGACTGTTCTTATGCAGCATTAGCAATTCTCAGTGCATTTTAAAAAGTTCAGGCATTTTTCAGCCTGCCCATATTCAGGGGGTGATATTAGAAACTTCAGTAATTAGCCAAAAGAATTATTCCTCTGTATTAAAATAGAAATGTGACAGAGGCCTAATTAGCTGGTGACCCTCCATTCCCCTCTGTGCTGAATACAACCATAGCCAGAAACAACAGAGATGTGCTATTGCTCAACCAGATATTGACACTTGGACCTTTTTGTACCAGAATCTCGTAGGGCTTTGGCATATTAAGTCTCCCCATTTTCCTATGAGAGAGTTTAATGCACAGATCCTCAACCCCTGGCCAATGGGCCAGATCCAGCGCCATCAAGTGCTGTCATCCAGTGTGTGGGGCTCCCCACGAGCCCAAGACTTTGGAAGGGGGG
>NW_005842071.1:1713567-1716955 GCF_000455745.1 Alligator sinensis | reverse complement strand
GACTGACATCACTCCAGCGAATAAGACCATGGCCTCACTGTCATCTACGAGACCCTGGAACCGTTCCAGTAACTGTTCACAGTCTAGATAGTTGTCTTGAGGTTTATGGGCAAAAGAACATCGTCGTCCTCTGGATTCTGCTCAACCCAATGGTGAACCAACCCGTAAGCAATCTCCTTCGTCAGTTGTCACGACTGCGTATCCTGATGGAGCCAAGATTATCTATTGATCGGGACCGTCGACACCCGACCGAGATTCAAGGCACAAGACATCGTGAATCCGATCTTCCATCATTGCCACAGAGAACACCAGAAGAGCGATACATGTTTGGATTTTTCCTGCAGCGTTCTGGACTCAATAAGCGGCAACTTCGGATTTTAGGGGACGCAGGCCAATGGCAACTGGCCTATGAGTTAGGTTTCCGTTATCTAGAAGAGTTAGACAACGGCTCCTCAACGATTTCATCTAGTTGAGTGTGCAAGAGAGGGTAGTTCAAAGTAGCAAACACCTGTATTATATGTTTTAGAAATGATAGTATAGTTCCATGTAAATTTTGTAAATATGTTGAGATATGTTAACTTATTTTTTTTTTTTTTGAGAGTTTTGTTTACAGATCCAGAACTCAGAGTGCGTGGTGAAGAGAAGCCCCAAGAAGGATAACATCATCGAAAGAAGTGGGGGCCTGACACGCGACTTCGCCATGACGCCCACTGAAGCCCTGATCGTGCAGTTTTTCATTATGAATCTGATCATGTGTATATGTATTTGTGTTGGTTATTATTTAATTCGATCCCTAAAGGACGAACTTCTTATGTTAGCAAATTTTGTATTTATTCGTTTAGTTCAGCAACCCATAGTAAGAGCTCTTAATCACTCGAGTGATGAGTGTGCGGTCTAATTTAGCTATGCCTTCAGCAAGGGGGGATGTCACAAGGGGGGGTTTCCGCCCAAGTCGGAGATCTCCGAGAATCTCAGGAGGATCCTGAGAACCCCGATTCTGAGAATTGTGGGAGAAATCCGAGAGAATTCCGGCAAGGAGTCCATGATTACCTCGTGGACTTCTACGTAAATCTCGGACCGACTGGTAGCCTGATCAACTACTAAGAGCCTCTCCCCGTTGCCGCCTAATCCCTCGACGTACCCTTCCCTGCGCGCTTTCGTTCCACGGAGCCTAGCAAACTTCGTGTGAGTCTATTCAGAGCTCTTCACTTCGAATACTTTCTTCGGTTGGCGTGACGGGCTCGCGGTTTAGAGCCTCCAACCGGATGGGCTAGAAGAATGTTCACGGGAAGGAACTCTAGTCCGCCTCTCTTCTTTTCTATCTGTAACTGCAACTCAAGCAAGTTTTCCTGCCTGCACCGCGACCATCTTCGGTGTAAGTAAACAATCTTAAACAACCATTAAGCGTCCGTGACTAATTCTAGCGTGCCGCCTGTTTTCTCCGACCCAGCGTGCCCGGGTTGCTGGCCACAGCCCGTGTGGCGCGAAAAAGGGCCCGGATCGCTCCCGGCCCGCACAACTGCTACTCCCCGCTGTTCAGTTTCTGGACCAAGGGGAGCCCCATGGGTTGCAGAGCGTGGCCCTGGACACTCAATTGAATGCTGATCAAAGCTGTGTGAGCCTGAGCAGAGCAATGCAGGGAGGCGCAGAGCTGAGTGGGTGACAGGAAGCTGAGTGGGGCGGCAGGGAGTGGGGATGAGTGGTGTAGGGCCTGACCCTGGGTTGCAGGGCTTAGTCCAGCCAGCAGCTGGCTCTGTGCCTCTTATCCAGCCAGTGCAGCCAGAAGATTGAGCACCACTGATTTTGTGTTTCTGTAAGTTTTTCAAAGAAACTGAGGCACAGAGGGGTTTAGTAACTAAGCCTAAGCCATGCAAAAGAAGAGTTCAGGAGTCCTAACTTCCCATCTCTTGGGTGGCATGGCAGACAAGTAGAGCTTACATAGCCTAAGTGAAATACTGCCTAGTGCATGAGGGTTGTGACACAGGCACTGTTGGGCACAGAATTGAGAAAGAAAGGCTGGTACCATCTATTCCAGCTATTCTGTACTGGCACCTCAACCGAACTAACAAGCACGATCTGAATTATCCCTTGGGTTGGGGCTAAATTCAGGGGGGTGTAGATGTAACATAAAGCCACTTCTCCCTGTTTCTTCACTCGTTTACTTAATTAGGCCCAGGCAAGAAAGGAAAAATGGAGAATCTAACTTGGTGTCTCTAACAGAGCATACGACTCAGAGCTGCAATAGCAGTGTAATAAGAAGACACTATATGTGCAAAAGAAAAGTTTCATGGTCCGAATCTCTACAAGCCATTTTCTCAGGAAAAGAGCCGTATTTCATACCATGTGTGACACAATTCCTGAGTTTGCTAACTGTCTGCCTGTATTTTCATTGTGGGTGTATGAAAAATAGTACAATTGATCTTATTTTGGTTGTAAATATTTCTCCCTCTAGGAGAAACTTGCCAAAGTTTTGGCTTTTCTGGGAAGAGTTTTGGTAACATAAAAATTGTTGAGATAGGCACCTCATTGACACACTGCTAATTAAAGACTGAGGTCAAGAGTTCACAGGTATGAAAAATCCTGATGATGGCAGTCAGAAATCCATGGTGCCCTTCAAGATCAATCAGCTTGAAGCAGGAAGGCTGCACAGCAGCTGCACTATGCTGCAGATAAATATTAAAAAGCAGGCTACTTTACATTTGTCTCATTGGTTTGCTGTTTTGATATATAGGGAAATACCTGGGTCCATATACTTATGGACCCAGGTATTTGAGGTTGTCCATCAAGAACAATTCAGGAGAAGGAAATTAAATCATTCTGCAAGGGTATTGAACATATTTACCCTATATTTATTCATGAAGAACTGCCACTTGTCCCCAGAAAGACCTTTTAATTTCTGAAAAATATTTCTGAAAATATTTCAGATCATGCCCCAAGTTGTGAGTTTTTATCTAAAATATGGAGCTGATTCTTCTTTAGGGAAGTCTTCCATTTTTGGAAGCACAGGCTAGTAGGAGATACCAGTCTGCAGCCATGCAAATGTCTTGGAACTGCTTATTTAGAAAATTCTGCTAGAATAACAAGGGCAGAGCTTTACTGCACGTGTCAGCACAAGAAAGGAATCGGAGCCCTTGGCCTGGTATATTAAAAGTTACTAGGACAGTTAGCTTCCATCCAGAGCAGTAACCCTGACTTCTTTCCTGCAATTAGCAGCAGACAGATATTTCTGTAGCTCATTCTTGTCCATTCACTGCTCTGACATACTGAAAGGGTTTGTTTTTTTCATTTCCTTTGACTGTCAGATGAAAGTTAGTCGGCATACTAATAGATTCACCTATACTGTTAATACCCACCCATCCCCAAATAAAAACTTGAAAAGATTGAACCG
>NW_005842071.1:1689293-1713557 GCF_000455745.1 Alligator sinensis | reverse complement strand
CCGCTCTAAACAGGCTGTCAGAACTGTTTAAAGCTAAAAAAAGGTAAAAATTGTTCCCATTAAAAAAAATAAATAAAAAAATCAACCACTTCCCCAACCCAACCAGTGTGATGTCAGATATTCCTTGTCAGTATTGGCAACATTTTCAAGTATGACAGAGGTGTGTACGTCCAATATTCAGACACAACTGGCTAAATGTCTTCTGATGTCCTGACAGCAACAAGCTATTTGTCAATGACTCCTTGGAGAAGCTGGATGTTTTCAAGTTAGCAGGGCTGGATGGGATGTACTCCAGGGTATGGAAGGAATTGGCTGAGGTAATTTCAGAGCCATTGGAGGTCACGCAAAGGGCAAACATAGTGCCCATCTTTAAGAAAGGGAAGGAGGATTCCAGGAATTACAGACCAGTCACTCTGGAAAGACCATGGAGCAGGTCTTCAAGGAATCTATTTCAAAGTACCTAGAGGAGAACAAGGTGATCAGGCGCAGCGACTCACCCAGCATAAATTCACTAAGAGCAAGTCAAGCCTGATCAACCTGATTTCCTTCTATGATAAGGTGACAGGCTCTGTGGATGGTGGAAGAGCAGCGGATGTGATATATTTTGACATAAACAAAGCTTTTGACACCATCTCTTACGGCATTCTTATTAATAAGCTATAGAAATCCAGACTAGAAGAAAGTAGTGTAAGGTAGATACATAATTGGTTAGATGTTTGTACTTGTGTTCAGTAAATAGTCATCAGTGGCACAATGAGAGCGGGGGGGTCCTCCAGAGGTCTATTGTTTGACAAGAAGATAAACGATTTGGACAACTGGATTGAGTACACACACAGCCAATTTGTGGACAAAACCAAGTTGGGTGAAGGGCAAGGCTAGAATCCAGAATGACCCGGTTAGACTGGAGAAATGGTCCCAAATCAGTCAGATGAAAATCAACAAGGACAAGTGTCAAGCCCTGAACTTGCAATGGAATAATTAGCCAAACAAATACAGACTGGGGAATGATTGACTAGGTTGCAGTACTGCAGAGAAGGACCTGGGGTTACAGTAGACCATAAGATGAATATGTGCCAACAAGTACGTCACTGAATGGCTTTTAGGTGATGCTGACTGTACAGTAGCTCGTTACTACTGCGCAGTAGCATTGCATCACGCTTCATGCCACGTGGCGCTACTGTGCAGTAATGAGCTCCTGCACAGTCAGTGTCTCATGTAGTCACAGCCACTGGGCTATATTAACAAGAATGTCTCTTGCAAATCAAGGGAAGTGATTTTCCTGTTTTATTTAGCACTGGTGAGGCCTCACCTGGCATACTTTGTCCAGTTTTGGATCCCACTCTTCAAGAAAGATGTGGATGGATTGGAAAGAGTCCAACAGAGAGCAACAAAAATTATTTGTGGCCTGGGAAGCACAACTTATGAGGAAAGTTTGCAAGAACTAAGGTTATTTAGTCTGGTGATGAGAAGACTGGGAGGGTGATTATATACCTGATGGGTGATTATACAGGATGAAGATAACTTTTCTCTGTGGCAGTAGGAGCAGGCAAAATGACTAAGATGACTAGGATGGAGATAACCATTCTCTGTGACAAGACTTGGAGCAATGGACTCAAACTGCAGCAGAGGAAATTTAGGTTGGAGATTAGAAAGAACTTTCTGACTATGAAGGCAGTCAGGCATTGGAACAGGCTACCCAGAGACATCGTGGACTCTCCGCCCCTGAAAACTTTCTGGAGAAAGTTAAGCCAGAAGCTTGGCTGGATGGTTTAGTCAGGGATGATCCTTTACTGAGCAGGAGGCTGGTCTAGATGACCTCATGTAGCACCTTCCAGCCCTGCTGCACTATGATCTTCGTTGCAGCCGTAGTTGATACTAAGCCCTGGCAGAAGTCTCACACCTGGCATTCCCTTGCTCGTGTCATCTGCCAGTTTTCAAGCATGCTGCTCAGCTCAGGTTGCAAAAAAAAGAAAATTGCTAGAAGGAAGTGTAGTAGCCCACTGGTTACAGTATCCACCTGTGAAGTGGAAGACCTAGGATCAAATTTCTTCTCTGCTAGAGCTGGACTAGATCTGCTGCCTACCAGACGAGTGTCCTAACCATTGGGCTGTTGGGTATTCTGGATCACTCCCTCCCTGGGTATGAGTTTACAGCATGTACTCGTGCAGCTTCCTTACTGGGTTGCTCTGTGCGAACCACTCATTCTCACTGTCAAGTGGATGAATCCATCCAGGCTTTCTTCTCTCTTCTTTTCAATTGTATCCTCACAGAGGAAGTCTGTTCCCTTTGGTAGGCAAAGATCTGGAAGATTCAACATCAGTTGCAGGACAGATGAAGATCCGCTGGGGAGCCACAAAACAGGAAGCTACCTTGTATGTCATCGTTGCTGCATCTGGGAAAACTAATGAAGTTCTGTTAAGAGAGCTGAGATTCTCTACATTACAAGGTTTCTTTCCTTATCAGTTACTGTCAAAGTGTTAATCTTTAAATATTGTGGGTGATATTCTCAAGGCTAAGGGAGCTCAGAATGATGGGGGACAGGGGCAGAGGTTGGAGTAGATGACCTCTGGAGGTCCCTTCTAACCCTACTTCTCTACGATTCTGTTAGTGGGGCTTGAGGGGTAGGTCCTGCAGTTACCTTTAGGAACCCAGTGCATGCCATTTTGCTATGCATCTGCAGTCCTAGCAGAACTTCTCAGTGCCCAAAATCTGTGAGCATGACAATGTGTATTAATATCCCTGCCACTTCATTGTGGCAGAGGTCTGTTTGGTCATGGCACAATCCCCGCAGCCCAGGGATGCGGATGCTTTCCAGCCCCTGCCGGGCAGGCAATTCTGGGCGTGGGAATTCCTAGGGTGCACATCTTTAAGTGCAGAACAAGGAACTCCATGGGCTTCCCTTGCTCCCTAGCATGAAACACATGCCCTGGATTAACCTGCAAGGGTGTGTGTCTGCAAGTACAGAGCATGGGACCCTGTAAGGTTCCCTTCCCCCTGCAGGGGATTCTGGGACATGCATTTCACACTGCATAGCAAGGGAACCCCACGTGGTTCCTCTGGTTGGGACCAAGCACCTGGGGCCATTGTCCTGAACAATTGGAGGCCCATGAGAGGCAGGGGTTCAAGCTTGTGGGACAACAGCCCTGGATGACATCTAGACCTGGCAATTGGATCAGCTGTGCTGGAGCAGATTCCGACATAGCTAATCTCTCAAAATAACGTCTGTTTGTACCCCTATTCCTACACTTAGTGATCTGGGGTGGCTTGTCTGTGGTTAACACCTGGTCAACCTAAAACATCCAGCAGTAAGAGTATAGGACACCATCTACCCCAAAGGCATGGCTGTCAGAGCTCAACGTGTACATTCAAAACCTTCAAGAGCCCTGCTGAAGAGGGAGGCCTTACTGGACAATCTTGTTACTTGGGACTGTTTTTCTTCATTTATTTCTCAGTTTATCATGATTTCATGTCTAATGTACAATAAAACAACTATAAAAAGATGCTTTCACTTAACAGCTTAACATGTTAAGAAAAAATACCCATAAATAATTTTAGGGGAGAAAAAAAAATGTTAAGTCTCTAACATCTTATTGAATTAAAATTCAGTTAAGTCAATATTAGAAAGAATTTTGTAATTTCTAGAATGATGATCTCTACATGAAACCAGATGTAAAAAAAACAGTTCTCTCTCATAATGATAGGATGCAGATTGCTTCTGAGGTTAGCCAGCTTAATTTTACCAAAAAAAAAAAATATTAGAGGCACAAAAAGTCTAACGCAAGAGACTCTGCCCTAAGCAAAAGAAGTTCCTTTTGGTGAAATGAGTAGCTTTATGGATATCTAGGAGTATAATTTTTTTTAAAAGCTAGGTTTTGGATAATATCCATAATTCATTACCTGTTGTGAAGGATGCAAATCATAAATTATTATTTTTAAAAGAACTGCGTAAATAATTTTTTGGGATATCCTGAAAAGTCTCATTAGGTCAAGAGAAAATCAAAATTTTATACAGAATTTAAAAATACTTGTTAGGCTAACTGGGTTATTACTGCTAATAATGAATAAAAACATTTTATTTATTTGTCCTTCTATGATACAATTCACTTGCATCTAATCACCTCACAAGCGTGTGTGCCTGTAGGTGTGTGCACATCACATTGATGGTAGTTCTAACTTCCTCATCTCAAATCCTGTTGCAGGTTTTAATTTGCTCAGAGTGCTGAGCTGGTTTGGAGTAAACACCATAAAAACCTTGCATTAAAGTGATTTAAAGATTCTATGTTCATCCAAAAAACAGCAAAACAAAAAAGCCATATATGGGTAGAACTCAGGTACTTGTATGTACTTATCGTTACTTCCAGAAGAAGGCATCCCAAGATGAGTGAAACTGTACAGTAGCTACTTCTTTTTATATACATGCACACATACACCTAGCTTTATAGATATAGTGGTCACAGCTTTTCTTGTTTTCTGCTTGCTCAATGGGTGTGTGTTTATTAGTAAAAACAAGTGCAGTGATGCCATGGTTCACTTACACTCCATAGTTGTACCTCCATTGCACACACATAGCTCAGCTTAGTGATCTTTACTGTCCCAAGGACTTTTCAGAACATTACAATGACATATGTAAGTGGTAACAATTTGTAACTGGTGGAGACCCCCCCCAATTTTATTCTGGACCTCTTAATTGCCTTTTTATGAAATAATACAATACTTTTTTTTTCTAGATGTACTTGGGTATTGCAGTCATGTGCACAATACACTGTAACAGTGATGTAAGATCCAAGTATCAATGTGTTCTAGAAAAAATAAATGGTTGCATTCTCAGACATTCCACAGCACTAGTAATAGCACATATGCAGCACAGTACATTGCTTTATGCAGCTCTATTCCGACTTTTTCCCTGCAATCCCAAGCCATTTTGCAATTAAATGTAATTAGACAAACATGGACTGCAACCCCTTTCAATATTCCAGCATGTCACTGTGCGAGTACTATCCCTAGAGTATAAATCTATCTGGAACAGTAAAAAATAGACTGTTTTTGGGTGCCATTATGAGGGGGAATTTTCTGCTTAATGTAATATTACAACTGGAGAGTCTCAAATGATAAAAGGAACATAAACATGACATTCTCCAAAAGCTGACATGCAGTTCCACGATGCTGTTCATTTGAGAATTCCCACTGACTTTTATATCGCACATACAATGGGCAAATGCTGCCAACTCTTGAGTGGATGTCATGCAATTTTGATAACGAAGGAGTTCAAGAAGTCTCTGCCTCTTCTTGGTAGATAAGTCAAGATCCAGCACTCCACTGGGCACTAGGCTGAAGGCCTCTCTAATGCACAATTCCCTGTGCATTTATGGACAGTTGCAGGATTCCTTGCTAATAAGCTGCCTTCTGACACTGTTTTGGCTGGAGGAGAATGCTGCTCCTCTCTGGACCAGAATAAAGGAGAGCTGCAGTGTGGCTTGCCCCATGCAAAATGGCACAAGGATCCTCTCTCTTGCTGCTACATTATTATCATTTAAAAGGACGGAGTTAAAAATGAAGTAATTTATTTAAGGCTCTCAAAACCCAAGGGCTGGTGACAAAACTCCACCTTTAATATTGATTGAATTGGTAAAATACTAAGTTTACTAATTTGTTCATAGCTTCTGGCATAGATATTGTTACAATGTCTATGTTTAATAGAGCATAGAGAAAAGACATAGGATTCTCCTTTCATACTTGCAAGGTATCTTAAACCATCAATGAGATAGTTTAAAGTGGGAGCAGAACTGTGGAAAATAACCCTGGTCACACCCTGTTCACTCTTCCTTTCAGCATCCACTCTCTGCCCCTGTGTGTGACAAGATACTGGGCAAGACGGACCTACCACTTGACCCAGTAAATAGCAGCTCATACATTCTTATGTTTAATAACAATAAAAACTTGGACAGAAACTCCCTCAAAAGCCTGTTTCTCCACAGTGGAATGATCAACCATTACAATGAATTTGTAATAAATTGTATTTGTAATGAATTTCTCAGTAATCTTCCACCATTTTATGTGGGATGTCCTGAAGCCTCCTAGTGACACAAAAAGCTTTTAAAATGCCTGACTTCATGGACAAAAAAATAAAGTGTGAAAACCGGACTAAAGACAACTGCCATAGGAAAAATCCATGATTGGTAAAATCCAGCCTTGTGCACAAATGCAGCACACCAGTCAAACTTTATAACGAGAGCTTAAGCATGGTTTAGGGACACATAAGCCTTGTGTGGATTAGACTGCATGCACAGGGCTGAGTTTCATAGTAATTCAACTCTGTAGGAGAAGAAAATAATAGTCCTGCTTTTACAAAGTCAAGTCATTAGAGCTACTTCATTATTTGAACAGAAAGTCAAGCTGTGTTTGGGTTGAAATAAATGCATCACAGACTTCCAAGGCACAGGGGATATCATTAGGGGCTTGAAGAAGTAGCAAAGACGACGACAATGCTGCAATACACAAAAGTTTATTTTTAAGATTTTTTTTTCTTTTCTGAAGGCAAAATATAATAGAACCTAACATCAATGTTGTTTGTACAACAAAACAGTTTTTTTATATGAGAACAGACAATCCATGAAGAGTTTTGAAGTCTTAGAACTGCTTCCCTTTTTTTATCATGCTTTCTTGTGGTCAACAAAAAAGTTGGCACAGAAGATGCTGTGGCAGTCGAACAGGGTTGGGTATTCCTTCAGATCCTCGTCAGCTGGTGCCACAGGCTGGAGGGCAGAATACTTTCTACTTTCTCCATCACAAAATTTAAAGGGGCAAAGAGAGTGCTGAGAAACTGCAAAGAAATCAGATGTGCATGTAAATCAAAACAAAAGGAGGTAATACATATAAAACTTCTGCAATTCAGTTGTAATAGACCTTCATCCTACTTCTATAAAGTCCTACATGACGATACTAATTAAACACATGGTGCACAAAGCCTTTCTGCCAAATGCTACCTTTGGGTTTTAAATGTGTATTCCTGGAGTCTGTTATAATGCAAGCACGAATTACGTTTTTCATATGTATCACTATCTGTTCAATATACAAAGGCACACCTACAGACCCATGCTCAGATAAGCCACTGCAGACTTTACCTAAAACTCACCCAAGTCAACAGTCTCTCTCATGTGGGCAAAGCCAGGCAGACATAGCTAACTAAATACCAGAAGAGTGATTACAAAGAGGATGGAGATGGGCTTTTTTCTGGGACTGTAGGGGACAAGACTAGGAGCAATGAATCAGCAGGGGAAATTTAGGCTGAAGATTAGAAGGAACTTTCTGACTATGAAGGTGGAACTGTGTAGGTTTTCAGGAGCAGGTTAGGTAGACACTTGCCTGGAATGGTGTAGTCAGGGTTGCTCCTGCTTTGAGCAGGGGTGACCTTGTGCAGCCCCCTCCATCCCTATTTTCCTATGATCCAATGAACTATGGGCACAAAACTGTTCAGAATAGGACTTGGATTACTTGAATATCATCTAAGCATCTCCCCGTTGTTTTTCTGAGAATTTATTCTAACCTGCCCTTATCCAGATAACAAACTAATACTTTGAAAGACATATTGATGTACAGTATTAGTCCTTCATAGACTTCTATCCCAGTTCCATTTTATCACAGAAAAAAACCCTGTAAGCAGGTGAGAATACCTTTCAAAAATCTGACTTTTTGGGATTTGATGCTCAATATTGAAAAAGGTCACAATCTAGATACCTAAAAACTGTCGCTCCTCAAACTATTAGTTAATCTTGGAAATGCTGGCCAAGGTATTTTAATTGTGCTCTATATTAACAGTGTATATTACATACAGATGTGATGGGTCTCCTATAGCTGTATGGAATAGAATATATTATGCTATACTGTACTTGTTCAGACACATAATACTTTAAAACATGCAAAGTCAGCCCTTTTAAGGTTAAGAACAATGTTGCTTCCAGACATATACTGGTTGATATCGCTATGCCAAAGAATATAGTTCTTTTATGGGATCAGCACAGCAAATATCTGCAAGCAGCTTTATTTTCAGACACTGCTGTGATGAACACAGCACCTATTAACTGTCTTCAGTACACATATGTTAAAGAGAATCTGGCGATTCATAGATTTTGTTGTGTTGTAATTCTATCCTTCTGATGAGCAATACAGCAATCCGTGTACAGCAAATTCAAATGCCAAACAAGCTTTTGACTTTAAAAAAAATCCAATCATTCTTAATGCTGGTGAAATACATGTCACACACTTACTTAAAGTCTGTGGTACAGGAAGTATAAAACCTAGATGTTTTGGTTGTGAGTTTACCAGATAGGTCTTTATGATTAGTTTAACTATAAACATATATACTGCATATATTTTACATGTATTAATTAATAACAGGAAGACTTTGTCGGCATCCTGTTGTCTGTTCGCCTCTGAAAGAAAAGGAATTACCCTAGGGACAACTTGTACATTAAAGACAAATCAGTATAACACCACTTGTGACAAGGTTCTGTCACAAACAGCTAAAAGCAAAACCCTGGTCTCATCCTGAAGGAAGCTGGCACGCTGTATGAGGTACGGCTGCGATCATCAAGTTGTGTTTATGGATTAGGGCTGATCACATGAAATATCCAGGTTTTTGTTGCAGAGTTCCCTGCTCATATTCAAACTGTGATTCTGTCTGTTCAGATTTTACTTTCTCCTTCATAAAACATCTGAAGGAAGTGAATGCATTCACACCAACCTTGCAAAATGCAAAAATCTCATTACAGTGTATTATGTACTTTTCTAATTAAAGCTTGATTTATGCTTTTAATTTGCATCTGAAACATCTCACACAACAAGACAAAACTAAATGCTGTAACTAGTATAAATTAAATATAATTTATATTTAAGTTAGTGAAATTTGTGTTATTTAAATGACAGGGTTTTTAAAAATTTGCAATACTTTTGTAACTGAAGTAATTTAACATGTAGCCAGCAGCAGAAACTTAGCAAAATGTTTGTAGCTAGAGATATGATGAGGTTTTACTTCAGTTTGAAGAGTTCTGTGAAGTGAGAGAAGGCTAAAATGTACTACTATTTAGACACATGAGTTGAAATCCTGGCCACAATGAATTCACTGATGAAATCCCCCAGGGCTTCAATCAGGTCAGGATTTCACCCATGGTTTTGATTTGTCCCAAGTAAGTGATGCTTGTCACTTCTACTAGATCACAGCATACGCTCGAGTTGGAGTGAAGCTCTGAAAAGTCTCCTTTCTTTTAATTCTGTAATATTTTCTCATTCTCAGCACCTTTTCCACTACAACCCATGGGGCATAAGGAATGCACTTCTCCTTAACCCTAGTGGAACTCCAAGCACTGAAGTGTCAAGGCAGCCTCTTCCTTTTGGTTACTGTTTCTGATCGGTTCCTCTCCCCTGAACTAATAAAGAACTCACTTTCCAGCCACAAACACGTAAAAGATGAAAGGCTCCTATCATCTGATGGCATTCCACTTTGAGTGGAAGTCCGGTAGCCGGTATTTAAGCTGTCGAAACAGAGCACAGTGTGTGGCCCTTGCAAAGTTGTCTGTGCTCATGTTCTCAAGCATCACTGGCAGCTGTGTAATTTGCTTTCATACCACAGTGCGGTACCCAGGAGCACTGACTCTGTGTGCTTTAAGTTTTCTTTATGTTTTTGGCCTTTCCCCTTGACTCTGACAGTATCTCATGTGGCAATAGCGAGAGAAGCAAGACTAGCAATAAAACAAGGGTATAATTATTCATGGGAGATTTGCAGAAATGTTTTATTTTCTTTTAAAAGAAAAACTGTCGACCCTTTTGAACTTGCTGACTTAAAAGGAATTCTGCTTTACGGGAAATTCCTTCTTATGGCATGGCCTGATTGAAAAACAAGCCCTGGAAAACAGTTTAAAGACATTTATGTCTCATGCCCAATCTTTATAGAGAGACACTCTCTAACAAAGGCTGTGACTGGATTCACATATCCCCTTCTCTTGCACCCAATGGAGCTCCATGCAGAGAACAGGTCTCCCAGTGCAAGACTGGAGCTTTGTTTATATAGGAATTGCTTATATAGAAATTGGTAAGTGACCTTATGCAGAGGGCTTCCAAATACACAAAACAATAGAAAAAATAAAGAAAATTTGATTTTTCTCAGGCTTCATGCCTTTTTTACTGTTGTTGGCTCAACTGCAGATAAGGACTCAACTGAGGGTCACTTTGAACAAACACTCATTCTATCAATGCCAGATTCATTTATATTTAAGAAATATTCCTTTGCCACAGACTTATGCAAGTAACTTCTTCTTTAATGACTCTTCATGATTTACAGATACTTTCTCCTAATTCTACACAATGAGGTTAAAAGAATACAAAACCATATATGCACCCCGCTTATTATTTTAGCCAAAGTATTGCAATCAAAAAGCTTGCGTTCATCTTGACTGCCCTCATTAGAAAGCCTTAGTGCAAATCAAAGTATTGTTTGCGCCACTAACGAGGCAGTCATTTCAATGAGCATGGCACTTTAACTTTACTACTTGACCTCCTACCAGCTCCTCAAGAAAATTTCCTGTCTGTATCTCAAAAAGCTGCCAAAATGCAGGCTAGACAAATGAGCTTGCACAACTAAATTGAAATGCTAAAATATGTTGCCATTTTTTATTCCATTTTTTATTCTCAATCCATCACAATTGAGAACTGACATTTTCCCATTTCTCTACAGAGACCCTTGCTCCAACATATTCTATGTTCAGGTATTCCTATAAGTACATAATTACAATTGGTCAGATGCAGGTGGAGGGGTTGAATTTTCATTTCTCTGAATTGTCGCCAGACAGTTTTCACTGCTAAAACCAGGTTCCTGAACTTGAAGGGCCAGTGCTCTGCTGTAGTATGGCAAATTCTGTGGGTAAGATTATGCAGCACTGTCTGGACTGAGATGTAAATGAAAGAATTATGTTGACCTATTAAAACTATGGTTTATACCTGCAGCTTTGCACTGTTAACAACACATCACATGGAGTTGGTCAAACCATAGCACATCAATCAGACATCAATTTTCCATGCACACGACCATGATGTTATTCAGCATATTTGTCTTTTTAACTATCTTTAAAACTAATCCCCACAAAGAGAAAAGGCAGTTCTGTGAGGCAAGCAGGAGGTCTATTCCACTGGGCCCCGGTACTGCTGCGTGCCAAAGAGACGCCTGTCATTTCTCTTCTTAGATCTCACTCAGACAGCAACCCACTCTTAGCAGACGACAAAATTAAACATCAGAATCTAAACCTTCTCATGAGCTATGGAATGAAAGTCACAGGCTTTTATCACTCAGCTTATTCATAATTAAAAGCCAGCTGCTGCCTATAGTTGCTTATTAGGGTAGTGATACAGCTATTCAAGTCACTTGGAGCAGTGCCTAACCTACCAACCATTCCCATGTAAACTTCAGACACTGCTTGTATTTTTTTACAGGATTACTAATATGACATGAACTGCATTCTGTTTGGGTGCATTTGTTTAAGATCTGTCCTGCTCTCAGATACAGAATGCTGCCATTCCTACTCTATTAACATCAATTGGAGTTGCACATACGTTTGAAGGGAACAGATACTATCTCCCTGTTGTTCCTATCCTCCATACATTTATCTAAATCCTTTTAGAAACCAGTTATACTGTAAGTCTACATAGAAAGGACTCACACAAATTATATTTTTTACGCACTGCATAATTATTTCACAGTGCATAATTATTTATGTTTGTTCAAAATCTGCTGCTTCATTATTTCATCATGTGTCCCCTAGTTCTTGTGTTATGAGACAAAGTAAATATCTCACTATTCATATTTTTGCCACCATACATGATTTTCCTCATCTCAGTCATTTTGTTTCCAAGGTGAAGAGCCCCTGCCTTTTTAGCTTTCCCTTGTATGGAAACTTTACCCTTTATTAATTCTTGTTAATCCTCACTGGCCAGAAAAGAAAAATTAGTAAAGCCCCTGATAGATGCATCTAAGAAAGGAAGGGAGCTTGAAAAGTTTTTGAGAGAATCTCTCTCATTTGTTGCAGTTTGTGAAAAGGACACTGATTTGAAAAAGACACTGATTTAGTCAGTGTCTAGTCAACAGGAATCCATATTTTTTCTGCTACTAAGAGTTTCTGTTGGTCCTCTCTCACACTGACAAGTACTATGGAGTTATTGGAACCCTTCACAACTATAATTTCTTTTTCTGAACAGAGTGGGGCTCTGCAATCAATTATTACTTTACTTTCTTGGATTAATTATGAATTCTTTCCCCCTGTTTTGGCAGAACCACAGTAAATCTAGATCATTAGAGCCATCTAATGCAGAGAAGAAAGACAAGAGTATATTTTGTTGATACCTAGATATTATCTTTTTCCCTTGCTGCTCACCAATGAATATTCACATTATTAAGACCCAGCAGTGTCCAGCTCAGTTCTATTTTATCTGTGCATTTCCTTGCTCTATTGTGTGTTCTTATTTACCAAAAGAAAGCCGAATACTCACAGCCTTTGCAAAGACCCCCATAAGCTCTGGGAACTGATGTGTCAGGAGAGCTAGCATGGCTGTGAAGGAACATAATCCAGCAGTGAAGAGTATAAAGAAAGGAAGCTCTTTCTTGGGGTAAACTGAAACTTCATGAAATGCTGCAGAAAAGAGAAGAAACAAACGAGGTATGAGACTTAACAAAAATGGCCCTGAGGTTTGATTCATGGAAAAGAAGCATCTAAAGCAGTGGGTGGCAACCTCTTCAGGCTAGCAGCTGGAATGACCCAGCTTGGGTGGGCAGACACTAGGAGCCAGCCATTGCCACTGTTTCTCCCCACTCTGGTACAGGGAAAGTGCCTGCCACTGCTGCTTCATAGCATGGGGAAAGCGCCCATTGTTGCCACTTCTCCCCACCATGGCATGAAAGATGCCCCCAGCTGCCAAATGTCTTGGAGTCCCATGTATGCGGGCTGGATCTAATGGCTCCATGGACTGGCCCCCAATCTGAAGACTGCAAACCTCACAATCAGTAGAGATTCTTCCTCACATTTCTCTACCCCTGATAACCACTTTTTTCTAATATGGCTTTCTTTGCCTCTTCCCAAGTGGAAGGCTGCCTGCCTTACACTCTGTCACACCACTATCAGTTCCTCTTATGTTCCTTTAGCATCTTCACCCTCATAGTTATAATCCATTTAATTTTTTTAGATAATTTAATATATATTACCAAAAATAGTTCATCTAAGATAACGAAACATGCTCAAAGGAATCTAGGGACAGGACAAAAAACTATCCCACAAATTCCCAAATGATTCTTATGGTTATTAAAAATACCCAGCAACAAACAATATAAACTAAAGAGAAACTTTGGTTTTAACCTAAAAATCCCCTGGGGAAACCTGGAAGTGTTAGAAAAGGAACATGGGGCTCAGCTGAAGTGACGTTCCCTTTTATCTTTTATGGTGGCTCATGTTCAGGCTACAACGTTTGGCCAACTTGGTAGTTCTGGCCAGTCCTCACATGTCCAACTGTTTCACTCCATCCCTACATTTGCATTAGGTTTATTGTACTTCTTATGTTTTGTAGCTATCTATATGCACATCACACTTATCTTCCACTCTCCCTCTTCCATTCCTTTGGGAAGGTGTGGTTTGAGATAAGCAAGAATTTGTCCCACAGATGGCTTGCTTTGCACCTGCCTGGTCACCAGAAGAGGGCAATTAGGGGGCACTACATCAATCATGCATTCACTCAGCACCAAATGGATATCCAAACCAGGGAACAGGGATTTGGGAACAATACTGCTCTTGTTTGGTGGGCCTGTAAAGCCTCTGTGAATAAGAAGAACGTCTTGCATTCAAAATCTTGTCTACCCAGCCATGCAATTGGTCCTATAAAAGATATCATCCACAAAAAGCTTTGTCTCAAAAATAAAAATGGAAATTTTGTTAGAATTTGGGGTCTTCAAACATTGTTTCCTTAAAAAGAAAACCCATAAAGATTATCCTTTCTGCAAGAAAATGCACAATGAAATACTTTAAATCAAACAGAGGCAGAAAATTAGTCTGAGAAATAGAACTACATGGACATCGCAGCAATATATTGCTGGTTTAGAGTAACTTCTGCTTGCCTTTGACTGACATGATGAAACCCATTGTTGTAGCTTATTAGCCAGCTGAGGCAAAAATTAGGTTTGGTTGATATTTTTACTTAGCTAGGTTATTCTTTTACATCTCCTTTTCATCCTCACACAGATACCAGTGTTCTGACACCACTCCACCAGAGAGCCATCAAAGAGCCTTTAAAATATAAGCAATTAAAGGGTGTAGACAGGCATGGAAAGCACCTTCAGGGAACCCCTGTCTCTTACAGTATGTTAAATTCTTCTCTAGTCAAACCCAAGAGATTTTGCAATAAAACGCATTTCCCATAATTGTTGAAGAAAAATATTTTCCTTTATGTATTTTATTAAAGGGTCCCTTGCTTCTAATTTTTGACAAAAGTATTTAGTTTTGCATCTAGAAAAGAGAATGCTGGACTATTCCATAGCACTTTGTCATTCCCAAATATCCCAGCTACTCCACCCTCCACAGAACAGTATCCCTTAGAGAAAGCATTCTGAGTGCTCTAGAAGATGGGGTTATAATTAGGATGATTATAACAGGGTGGGGAGCCAGAGCTGGCTGCCAAGGATTTCTGTGTAATATCAGAGAGACTGTGCTGTGAAAGAGGGGCCTCCCAATGAAAGGACTTCGGTATACTATTTCTCCCTACAGTTCATTCACATAGTTTTATTAAGAATGATTACATGTAATTTAGCCAAAATCAGAGTTGTTATAAGGACCAAAAATGCAAGCAAGCCATACAAGAGACACGTTCTGACTTAGTCATTTTTATTTAAAAAATTTGTTCATTTTTGTGGGTCTCCCTACATGTCTGTTATAACCTGATCCTGAAAACATCCATGTATATGCTGTGACACCAAGTCCTGCTGTCTTCATATGGGAATGGAGGGTGACTGCATGCAGGCTCAGTAGTTCAGCCTCTTTTTTGGCAAAGACTGATTTGTGTGCTTAACTTGATGCACTGCAAGTATGTCTAATTGGCTTCGATTGTACAACTCTGCAGGAGCAGGAGAGAGTGTGTTGTATCTGTATCTTGTACTATTGGGCGCTGCAAATTCATGGTAAGTATAAGTGATAAATGACACACATCACTATAAGGACAAACCCCCCTCTCCTTGCTACTAGGATTGGCGTACAACAACAAAAATCACAGAATAAATTGGCTAGCCTACTGTGTTAATCTTCCAGCATACTCAATCCTGTGGTCTTTGGAAGGGTGAAACTGCCTTGAATTTAAACAGACTTCCCTGCATTAGGACAACAGGGCTGGGTGACAGTATTTTGGTTTGATGACATGTTATCCTAGATACAAGGTCAAATTTATCTTCAAATGTTTTGGTGAGAGGAAAACAACACAATTTAAAAGAATTATGTCTACAGTAATCTGATTTTCTCTTTTTGACATCAATAAAGATACCTAAATCTTTATAAGCTATGGCTATGAATTACCTTTTTGACAATCAATTGAATTCTTGAGACTCACTGTCAAGTGACCAAGGTTCCCTCTAAGCTGCACGCGTGTGCAGCTGCGCACATGAAAAAATCATGCTGTGCAGTAACTTTTTAATGCCACGCACCCGCCCCGACCTGGCCAAAGGCTGCTGCAGGAGGGACAAGGGGCAGGCACACTGAGATACCCACACACTCCCAGGGTATCTGTGGGGGGCAGATCGAGACCCCCACAGTGCAGGAGGGAGTGCAGTGGGGGCAGGGTGCTCCCTCCTGCACTGTGGGGAATATCCCATGACTGGGTTCACTGTGAATGGGGCCCTGGCTGGGCTAGGGCAATTGAAGCCCGGTGGTTCTTCTAGGGGTGTGGGCAGGTGGCTGCAGCTTCCACTGCTGAACGCACCGCGGGTGAGGGGGAGCAAATTCCCTGCCCCCTCCGGTTCCCAGGCAGCCAAGTGAGGGCATGTGGCCCGGTCCCTGATCTTTGCATGGGGCAAGGGCAGGCGGGATATGCGCTTTGCCTGCTCCCTGCCTCCGAGCCTCGCTGCAGCTTTTGAAAGCGACGCCATGTGCCTCGCTGCCTGGCCCACCAAGCAGTGGTATGCACATGGTGCTGCACCACTTTCAAAGCCTGTAGTGAGGCAGGGAGCAGGCAGAGCGCACGGACCAAAGTGGCACAATCATGGACCGCTACACCTTAGAGGGAAAATTGCAAGTGATTATTCTAACGCAGTGAACCCAGGCAACCAGTGTTCAGAAATGCAGAACTGGAATAAATGACCTACCAACATCAAGGACAACTTAGAGTGAACTTACATGGAAGTAGTTCTCTGTCAGCTGTTTCTGTACAGATGGGGTAAGGGTAAAAAAGGTGTCCCTTTTCTAAAGGATAGGGAATCATTCTGAAAGCTGAAAAGGAGAAATAATGCATTGAACAGATTATTGTGAACATGACATTTGCTTGAAATGTTCAACAAACATTTAATATGTATTAAAATTTTTGTAAAACAAATACAAGCCAGCACTAAATCCAAAATGATTATATTTGAGTGCCTACATTTAAAAGAGAAAATACTTATAATACTTATGCCTAAACAGCTTAATATCCTCACAGGAGTATTCTCAGTGAAGTCAGCAGAACCATTTTCCATAGATAAAGTCAAGCACATAGATAAGTGTTTGAAGGGTTAGGCCCTCACATACATAAACATAAACATCACATTTGAAGTTTGATTTACTAGTTTTAGAGTTTCCAAGAGTTTGAGACTCAGGGGAAAATAACAATAGCCGGGGGATAATAGGCTTATGCTATGATAAAAACAGTTAGTAGTTTATCCCTTTGGGTGCCTGTACATGAGTGCGGAGGCTGCTTCAACATGCTGTAATTACATAAGAGCAGGCTTGATGAATCGAGTCTGCTGGAGTGTGGCAATTACCATGCTCCAGAAGCCTCCCACGTCTCATGGATCAGCATCCATGTGCTTCAAAATGGCAGCGGAGGCACTTGAACTAAAGCTTGTTGAATGAGCTTTAGTTCAAGCACCCCTGCCGCCATTTTGAAGCATGGGGATGCTGATAAATGAGACGCTGCGGTGCTTTAATTAAAGCTGCTCTCAGAACCACTAATTAAAGTGCCATGCCCCCCACCCCTGGAGCACATGTAAAAGTGCCCTTTGGCGCACTCACATTTTTAGCACTCAAAACTTCTGTTGATTTCTGTGAAGTTCTGCATGCGGAGAGAACACAACAACAGGTCCCAGTGAACTACCCAATGTACACAAGTAAGAAACCATGCAAGAAACAGTGTACCAGTCAGCAGAGAGCATCATGACAAGGTAACATACATTCACTTTGCATTTGACAATCTAAGATGAATAATAAATTATTAAAACCACTCTTGACATGCATTTTTTTAAGCAGAGCAGATCAAGTCAAGTTTTCAATATGAACCTTTAGGCCATAGATCAACTAACACTTTATCTTCTTATTCCATAAAATATATTAAATATTTAAATTGAAAATAATAATAGAGAGGGAGGGAAATGGATTATATTCTGATGATCTCATAAACCACCTGAGTTATGCTCTTGTGGTTTATGGAAACATCAGTACAGTTGACTGAATTACAGCTTTGCAATCAATGCATCTTTTCTTATTATCCTGTATGTTATTCTCACTGTTAAACTGTCATCCACATGTTATTCTCACTGTTTCTATGAACATCATTCACTGAAGCAATTTTTTCCTCAACAGATGTCCTATAAATACTGTATATTGTAAATATAAGATTGAGAAGAACACAAACACACATATAGAATCATAGAAAATTAGGGTTGGAAGGGACCTCAGGAGGTCATCTAGTTCAACCCCCTGCTCAAAGCAGGACCATCTCCAACTAGATCATCCCAGCCAAGGCTTTGTCTAGCTAGGTCTTAAAAACCTCCAAGGATAACCTGGGTAACCTGTTCCAGTGTTTTACTATCCTCCTAGTGAGAAAATTCTTCCTAATATCTAACCTAAACTTCCCTTGCTGCAACTTGAGACCGTTGCTCCTTGTGTCATCTGCCACCACTGAGAACAATGCTTTATTATGCATCTCATGCAGGGCAATGAGGAAATGTATTAAAAATGAATGACTGCTACATACCGTCCTATTTTCATATGTAAATATTTCATTTAAAATAATTGCGGTTATAATCCTACATTTTGAAATTACCCAACCCTCAGAATGCTGTCACCATGCATTATTTATCAGTTGTCATGTTTAAAATAATAATAAGGAAAGCAGAATATTCTCAGTGTATAATGCTTGTATTCCAGTGTAATAAGCTTCAGCCACATATGGTGTTTATTCTAATGTCTGAATATTAGTTGGACATAAAAACGTTATGTATACAATCCCAGAGCAAGGAATGCAATCAAACTGGGCCACAATTCTGTCACTTAAGGGGCACCATGTCTTGTCCCAGAAGATGTAAATTACTCAGAATTTTGCAGCACAAGAGATCCTTTTCTCTTGTAGTTTGCTGATGTCAAAGGTTTACCAATTTTCCTTGGTAGAGACCCTTGTTACACAGAATAGTCTGCATTGCAGCTTTTCAGAAATGAAGTCTGGGTATGGACAGATGTAACATTACACAGTAGAATTTACTTCATTCATATCTGGGCTGTTTGCAACCTCAATTTCTTAATTCACAGTGGGTGCATCTACACCTTAATTAACCTTAATTCACAGTGGACACATCTACATGGTCCTTAATACGCTTCTGCTAATGCACATTAAATTTAGTACCTCCACTGTGAGGGCTCCTATACATATGTGCAGACATTGCTCCAACACACTGGAAATTCAATGCATCGGAGCAGACTCGATTAATCGTGTCCGCTGGAGCATGGAAATTGATGCACTTTGGCAGCCTTCTGTGTTATGTGTATCAGTGTACCACTGTGTTTCCGTGGTGAAAAAATGGTGTTGGGGCACTTTGAAATAAAACATGTTTTATAAGCTTTAGTTCAAAGCATCCCACCGCTATTTTATCAGCACAGGGACGCTGATGCATGTGACAAGCAGGCACTTTTAATTAGTGTGGCTTGCTAATTAAAACCCCTGGGTGCTGCATGCCGCAGCACATGTAAAAACAAGCTGTGGTACTAGAAAAAAGCACATAAGCCTATTTTAATACGCATTAGTGAAAGCACATGGGTTTTTTGTGATGCTTTACTGTGCATTAAGATAGGCTAATGCTGTAGATCCACCCAGTGAGTTGCAGACGAAAAGATGAGTCACACAGCTGCTTACTGTGGCTTCATGATCCCTGCAGTTCACAAACTCTCATCTTTGCAAGGGCTACAGAACCTATTCCCATGAACTATTGGGGTTCTACTGTACTTGTATAAAAGGACACCAGTATAAGCCATTACGGGCTATATGCTGCTATTGTGCTGTAAGTGAGGAAACACAAACTCAGCACTGAGGGAAAATATAATAGATAATTTTCCAACAAAACATTGCTACCTGCAAAGACCAACTCTGAAAGAAACTAGAAAATCTTTCTGAGCAACCCCCAGCTTTTAGGAAAGCATGTAATACAGTTTATCTTAGTGATGTAACATTATCTCCTTTACGAAGCAATGAATCCAAATGCAAACTACAACTGCACTGTTTAAATAGACATCACTTCAACTGATATAGAGTATTATTTCAAGATTTTTTTGGATTAAAAAAATATGAAAATATGTAGCACAGTATTCTCCAAACTTTTGATACCTGGGCCACTTTTTTTCTGGATTAAAACTGGCAGAATACTTCATTCTTACACCTGAAAAGCTGTAAATGTGTGCGTGCGCGCGCATGTGTATTTTTTTTCCAAAACATGCAACATATTCCACTTTCCTGCCAGAGGACATAATATAGGGCTGAGATGTACTGTTAAAAATGACACCAAACAAGGTACATCTTTCTTTAACCAAATGATTAGTCTCTAAATCAGTGGTTTTCAACCTTTTTAGCCTCAAGGCCCCCTGCCATATCTTTTCTGAATTTTGCAGTATCCCACAAATTCAGAAAAGATATGTAGGGGGGCTTTGAGGCTAAGGAAGTTGAGAATCTGATCTAGATAGTGCCAATTCAGGGTGTGGGGGCAGGACCTCACCCTGCTGTGCCCTGCTCCTTCCACTGTCTGCACCTTCCCATACTCTGGTCTGTCCTTCACGGTGCCCCAGCCGCTGAGGCTGCTCCTGAAGGTGTCACATGCTGGTGACCACAGCTGTGGTCCCTCTTGCTGGCCCTGGGAGCGGGCGAGGAGTTGAGGGGATGAGCTGAGATGCAAAACATAGCTCACCTGTGCATCCTGGATGCCCAGCTGCACCCTCGAGCATGCTGCTAGGAGTGTGTGGGGAGCTGGCACAGGGGCTGCTTGGGAAGAAAGGGTGAGGAAAGGCAGCAGCAGTGGTGGCAGTTCCCAGAGGAGCAGCCTCAGGCACTGCTGGAGTAGCTGGGGCAGGCCAGGGTGGCAGATGAGGGCAGAGAGCATTTACCTCCTCACAGTGGGGAATCTTGTGGCACATTTCTGTTGCTCTGTTGGCAAACTAGTGTGCTATGGCACACCCGTTGGGAATCACTGGTGTAGCAGAATATATTGTGCTTTTCATTTTCAAGGTGCTCTACTAATTAGCTAATTGATTTACTAATGTATTGATTATACTTTTGTTTAATCCCAGGTTATAACAGTAATGCCATAGTAAAGGATGTGTTAGTGCTCACAGCAGACTAAATCTTAACTTTCTGGCTTCTTATTCTCCAGTGTAGGATTTCTTTGTGAGCAATAATGGGAAGTAGGCAAGTGGGGCTGTAGGAACCTGAACAGCTGCTGATGGAAGCAGGGAACACAGAATATTCTGTGGCACTCTCCTAAGCAGCCTGTTATAAATCTTGTCCCTCTTTTTTCCCTATGCAGATCAGAGTGGGCCTGAAACTGCAGTAAATCTCATACACCTGCTGTGAGGAAGAGGCCTAAATGAAACCTGGGCATGCCACACAGGTTGTGCCAATGCCCCCTCCTCACTGATCTGAACATATACTATGTGCTCTCCTGTTGGCTACCCCTGGACTAGTAGCATGTTTTCTCTGCTCAGTTCTGATAAGCCTGCCAATGAATTAACCACTGAACCACATGTGTATTGAGGCAAACTGTCTTCTCTCACATTAACAAATGAGAAACCTAATTACATTGAATGCCAGATGCATACTCAGGTTTATGAGCTAAATATCTGGTTTATCCCTGCTTCAGAAGAAAAGCTTTTCCCCAAGAGATGCCAAGCCATTGCCATGCCTCTACTGTTCATTTTCTGGTCTGTCCTCCATGTTTGAAGTACTTTGAGGTAGGACCACAGATGAAAGTGTTTAAGGCTTAAATTACACTGGATGTGCAGCAATGCTAGCCATAGAGTAGGGCAGCTATTACTGTACCTTGCCATGAGGGGTGTGTGTGGAGGGTGAGGAGCAGCAAACAGCCCATTTGCCTTCAGCAAATAGCTACCCCATGGCCAATGAGGATAGATGTTAAATTGGTGAAGCCTACATTGATATAGTTTTATTATCTATGGGTATTTATACACATGCTTATAGTGCATGTATTTGTATAAATGGCGAAACATGCATCAGCATTGAGAAAACGGCAGCTGCATTTTGCTGCTTATACAACTGCACGCAATGCACTGAAGTGTGCGTAAGCTCATGTGTGAGCAGACTTGATTAATCGAATCTGCTCCAATGCATCAGATCTCCGTCGTGTCACAGCACAAAAATGTATGTGTATAAATGCCCTATGATTCTTTCATGGATGATTCTACACTAGATTGGGTGAAGTTAAGAATTTAAGGGTTTACGAGTTTGCATTTGTCTGTCCATTGCTTTCTTATATCAGTTTAACAATGTGAATGTGTCTTCTGTCTAAGTTTTTACTTAGGCAAACTTCAATTAAAATAGCTGGCAATCATCTTGTTGAGGGAGGAACAAAAAATTAAATGAAGCTTAATTCATTTAAGCTTCACCCTGAGTGCAGTGGTGCACCCCCTGCAAAAAGGCAGGTGGTCGCCTCTCACCACCCTGCCGTCGACACCGCCAGTGGCATCTGCAGGTGGTCCACGCCTGCCGCTGGCTGTTGCTGCCGGCAGCACGTACAGGTGGTCACTGACCCCTGGCCAGCGCTTGCCACCCCACCCCCTGCCCTGCCAATGACAGTGCCAGTGGCGTCTGCAGGAGCTCCCAGCTTACCGCCGCTGCACTCCTGCTGCCACACTCCCGCTGCCACCAGTGCAGCCGTGTCCCCACAGCCGCCGGGGGCACGTGCCATTCGTGCTCCCATCCACCTAGGGGAGGGGTGGAAGAGCAAGCAAGTCTGTCCAATAGCCAGCTGTCAGGGGGCTTTGTTGGGAACTCTGCTGCAAACACAGCCACTGTGACCAGAAGATCTGAAGCTCTGTTGGCTATGCAGCTGCCCCTGCCTGATTCTGCTAGACTGATGATTGGAAGGACTTGAAGGGGAAGCTTTGTCACTGCCACGTGGCCAGCAGAGCTCCAGTGAGCCCTTGCTCTAGCAGTCCCAACAAGATGCTCTACCCTATGCTGCCACTGCAGCTGCTAAAATGTGGGTTTTTGCCTGTAAGAACCCAAGCTCTGGGAGCTTTGGCAGCACTGTGTGGAGGCCTTTGCAGGCAATTGTTACCATCCCAACCAATGGAGGAGGCTGCAAATCAGTGGTTGCCACCATTGGGTGGGAGGGGCTTGATGCAACTAGAGGAAGCTGCAGCAAAGGGGCAGCCCTTGCTCAGCTGCCTCACTGACAGGCTCCCCTGGAAGGGAGACAGGAAGGGAGCTAAGGAGCAGCTTATGATCTGGCTGGAAAGCCTGCCTTTGAGGTGTCTTTATAACTCTCCAGCTAGGGCACTTGGGTGCCTGTATGCCCTTAAAGCACTACATTTTTGTAGTCTACAAAGTGCCGAGACACTGTGTTGCACTACAAATGAATGCCTGTCCATGCCCTAAGAGAGACTCTCAGAGGTTTACCAGAACAGCTGAATCTTGGGGCTGAATTTTAAGCCTTAGGGTTCTGATCCTAATGTCCTTATGTTCCAAAAACTCTCACTGGATGAACAGACATCAGGGTGCTCTGCTGTGTTGGGGATATCCAGAACAGAATGGCAACACCACTCACTTCTATAAACATGGTCCTTTCACCATCACCCCATGAGGAATCATAGTTAATTTAGTGGCAAAGTAGCACGATCACTAGGAATCAGGATTCCTGTCTTGTGCTTCACACTTTGCTATGAAATTTGTTATTCTCTGTATGGCCTAAACAAAGACCACTTGGCTTATCTATCACACAAAACAATACACACTCTAGAGCAGTGAGAGTGGTTCTTGAATTGTCTGAAGCGTAAAGGACATTTCAAGGATGAAAGATACTATAGCATAAGTCAAACAGTATTTCATTATGATATCCAGTGAAGGTGCATGTTGACAGCTTTTACTTCCTGTAAAATGTTTCTAAGAAAGAGAATTACTTACTGCCTTCCCACGTACAATGTAAGAGATTCAAAGCCCCCTCTACCCTCTTCCAGTGTTGAAGGTGAAAGAAAGCATATGCTATTGCTTCACTGTCCCCTCTCTTCAGAATGTGTTCAGGGGGAAGGATTAAGCTTTTCATTTCTAGCAGATACTGCAATAGAAAGGCAGAATGCAATTATTTCGGTAGTCATAACGCACACAATACTTGCTTGCATTTCTACACCTTGCATTGAATGATCTTTTTCCCTAAAGCACTGTCACTTATAAGTGTTTCATCAAACATGTAACATCATTGACTGCACTTGAAGATAATTATTGAATTATCCCAAAGACTAAAATATGCTAGCAGATGGTTAACATTGTGTTTTTCAGCTGTGCTGGGACCATAGAGAATTTTAAGATGTGATGTCTCTCTTATCAAATGGATAAAAGAAAGGGAAAATTGCACTACAGAAAGGGGGTTTAATTACAATAGCTTTTTAATTAAAATGTTTATACTAAAAGGTATGATATGAGAAAGTATTGAAAAGCCTAAAGAATCTAGCTTCCTTACAAAAAAAGAACAATACACAGAGCTCCTCCATAAAATTATTTAGTTAAAAATCA
>NW_005842071.1:1687954-1689262 GCF_000455745.1 Alligator sinensis | reverse complement strand
TCCTGGGGTAAGGTTTGTAGCAGTACCAAGGTGGCTCTACCCACTGTAGAAATGGCAAAATCAAGGAGAACAGAGTCTACATTTTCTAATATGACTAATGATTCTGGACGCCTAAAATATTAGGTGTCCAACATGAAAACCTTAAAGTGGCATTATTTTCACAGGACAGGTACTCAGCACTTAAGTTGGGCACACAAATCTGTTTTGAAAATGTAGGCCAATGTGTTTATTGTAGCAGAAAACATGCCAATGACAACACACAGAGCTGTTTCTCAAAAGAGGTCTGCCAGGGTTAGTATTTCTTTCAACACCTGGGATACACCACTTATTAAAGCCCCTACTTCAAACTTTTTCAGAACCTATATGAAAAATAAAAATTAAAAAAAATCTCCTTTAAATAGAAAAATCTGTATATAAAAGCATTTAGAAACAATTTAATTGTTTTCTTTAAAAAAATCCCCAAACCAAACTTTGGAGTCTAAGCTCTTTCGTGTATGGGTTAGCCCTGACTTCCCCAGAACCATTAATTGCCTGGTTAAATGTAGTGGACAGATGGAGAACCACAAGATACCACAGCTGAGCTAGGAGGCCTAGGAAGCCTTAGGAAGGAGGGTTTCTGGGCTGTGTGACAGGTTTCCTAAGGCTTCCAGATTCCACAGTGGAGCTCTAGAGTTTCCTCCTACAGAGTTAGGAGCTTAGCCCAAGCAAGAATCAAGATTTCCAGGCTCCTAGCAATGTAGGAGGGACCCTTTGTCTCTGATTGACATCTGTATAGTGAGGCCCAGAGCCAGAGACCTTGACAGCCCTGGATGTCCCCACCAGTTGGCCAGGTGAGCTGTCTGAAAACCAGACAGCTTTCAGAAAATCTGCCTGTGCTTTGTTACATGTTTGTCAAAATCAGCGTGTTCCAATGAGTTGGCATTTTCTAATGAAAAATTGCTTTAACAAAAAATTTCTGACTAGCTGTAACTCTGACCCATGCTTTTCTCTAGTGAACCAATACATTGGTCAGATATCGGATCGGTACCGATATAAAGAAAACTGGCTGTATCGGAAATTGGCCTGATGTGGCCGATCATTTGGCCGATAAATGCTTGTGCATGTATACAGCCACAGTGCAGCACACAGGCAGTGAGGAGCAGAGCCTGGCAGCTTGAAGAGCTGCGTGCAGCTGGTAAGTCCATTGTGGTGGAAGGGAAGGGGGAAGGGAAGGGAAGGGAAGGGGTGGGGGGGGCCAGGTCAAGGCCTCTGCAATGAGGGAGGGGGTGGGAGCAGGGGCAGGCACTGCTCAGCTGGGGCAGGGCAGGG
>NW_005842071.1:1653357-1687901 GCF_000455745.1 Alligator sinensis | reverse complement strand
TCTCCACATTTCGCTGTAGGCCTGCTCCCAGCACCATCACCTGCCTGGCACAGCCTCGGCTCAATGCCTTGCCTCCACCCACACACCGGGAAGAGCCAGGGCTGTGCTAGGTGGGTGCCAGTGCTGGGAGCGGGGCTATGGCAAAATTTGGGGTGGCTGCACCTCCTCTGTAGCACCCTCCCTGAGCCCAGCTCCCACCAAGTAGAGCCCAGCACAGCCCCGACTCCAGCTTGCCCGCCCCACTCCACGCAGATCCAGGGGCACAACCCCCCCATGCCCTCTCTGGGTGCAAGCAGTGGTGGGAGCTGCCCCCCCTGCCGACGAGCTGTAGCTCCATCCTGTGCCCTGCCCCAGCTAGGCAGCATCTGCCCCTGCCCCCTCCCTGACCGCAGGGGGCATTGATCCACCCCTCCCCCCTCTCCTTCCACCGAAGTGGACTTACCAGCTGCACACAGCTGTATCTGAAATCTGGTCAGTATCAGCCAATATGTCTCCTTATAAATTGGCTATCAGCCCCCAAAATCTCTATCGGTGCACCCCTACTTTTCTCCTGAAGCTTCAGTTACAATGCCCTAGTCTAATAAGTCTACTCAGGGGTTGGCAACTTACGGTCCATGGGCTGGACCTGGCCTGCAGAACCAATGGATCTGGCCTGTGGATATGGGGCTTTAGTGGCATTCAGCAATGGGAAGCTATGTGGGTGGGTATTTCCCCATGCCACCACAGGTTTGAGCACTGGCTGTGCACACTTTCTGCAGAGACAAGTAGCAGTGGTGACTAGGTCCTAACACCTGCCTTCCCACACACCTCTGACCCAGGGTAGGTCATTCCAGCCCATGGCCAGAAAGGCTGCCTACCCCTGGTCTAGTTTGTTATTGCTGTATTTTTCCACACACCACATGCCCCTAAGTAAGACAGCTTCTTGTTTTGGGAAGGCAGAATGAAGAAAAAAAGATTTTTCCACAGTTAGGGCTGCATGGAGACAGAGACAGAGTCTAATCTTCACCTTCTTTTCCTGCTCAGGCAAAAGCTAGAGGTTTAATCCACTCACAGCTGAACTGACTGCTCTTGCCTGAGCAGGAAAGGGAGGGGGAGCGAGCTAAAGATTAGGCTCTGTCCCTGCTCCAATTCAGCTGTAAAAGAGTTAAAACTGTAGCTGCTACTGCTGCTGATGGTTCTGCCCCTCTGACCATATGTGGCAGAGAGAAGGCAAACAAGCAGCAGCCATCTTACAGTGTCTCCATGCTTTTATACTAGGCAGAAATTCAGCTTCCCTGTTTAAGGCATACACCACAATTTTGAAGGACTTATTTTTGGAATAAAGGTGTGTGTGTTATGCAAGTAAATATGCTAAATAGTGACTGGTTCTTCTTTAAGAGTCATTCTTAATTCTTACTGACAACTGTCAGCAGCAAAGGGAAAAAGGACAAATATGCTACTTTTGGCATGTTGAACAGCACTGAGCTTGAGCTAAGGCTGGGTTCTCCAATACATATGTAAGAGAGGCAGATGTATAGGGCAGGACAGAGCAGGGTAGAACAGGTACCAAGAGGAAGATTTCTGATCATCAAATGCAGATCAATGGAAAACTGTATGAGCAGAGGGTATTACCCTGAGATAAAATCCAGGGAAAAGAGAGGGATGGATTAATAAACAAAAAGAACACCCACAGAAAAAGGAGCTGCCAAAGATGACCGTGGATGAGCAGTATAAGCAAGACAGGAAACACAAGAAGATATGACTGTAAAAGTCTAAGAATGGTAAAACATTAAAGAGCAACACTAAACACTAATGACAGCAGCAAAGGACACAGTAAAGGCCCTTGGGTATAGGCAGGAAGAGATGGTTGGAACACCTGGTGACTATATCTTCAGAAATAGGGACAGGGCAGAAATTAGATTTGAGGGCATGCAAGAATGAGTCAGTGTGTGTAAACAGATCATTTAGACTTTGATTTTCTGCTTACCTAGTTCCCTACCACCATGAGAGCACCAGCAGCACATAGAGGGTTGGTAGGAGTGTGGGGGGGAATCAAGAAAAAATTCTGCAAACATTTTTCCCTATTTTTGACCAAATGAAACAAAAAATGAATATTTTGACCACTTATATTTCTTGTACTAATAATATGGGACGCTAGTAAAGAAATATGGAGAGGTTACTCTGATGCAAGGACTACTGATGTCTCTCTGATTTAACTAGCGTGGTTTCTGAACACAGTAGAATGTCGATTATCCAAAATAATGAGTGTTTCTATCTTACTGGATAGTGAAGAGTCTCAGGGCTGTTCAAACGGCTGTGGCAGCACAGTGTATGTGGGGCTCCCTAACAGCTTGCTATTGGGTAGGCCATCAGGGAACCCGCCACTCTCAGTCAGAGTAAGAGGGAAGGTCAGGGTTAATTGATGTTCTGAATAATCAGAGTCCTACTGTACATAATTTTTCAATGTTAGGGTTGTAACAGAATCATAGATTGGGACCTATTTAATTTCCAGTTTCACAGATTTCACAGAAACCGTAAAATCCAGGATTGTCCACAAAATCACCACAAATACTAAATAAAAATAAAATGCCGTCTCCCCAGCGGAAACCAGAGGTCCTTGGTGCTGGGAGGAGAAAGTGCTGGCTGGCAGGGCGGCACAAAGACAGCAGATAAGATGGTAGCTGCATCCTTGTCCCTCTGCTAGGGCCTCTCCGCCAATCAGCACCAAGGGGTGGGGCCACACCAAGGGCAGCTAGCAGTCAATATGGAAGCCATCCCCTCACTCCTCCTCCCACTTGGGGCCTCTCTGTCAATCAGTGCCGAGGGGCAGGACTGCTGCAAAATGACTGTGGAATTAGAACTTTATTCTACAATCAACCCGTAAAAAATGGTAAATCCCCTTGAGATTTAGGTAGACCTTTAATCATAAATAAGTAGGGCTAGAAGGGACCTTTAGAGGTCATTTAGTGCCTGAGCCAAAATCAACCCTATCCAGACCACCCTATACAAATCCATAATCTAAATTTTTCATAGAACTACTCTAACACAACACAACACAACACCCTAAACCTGCCACAGGTAAAGCAGGGGAACCATGGCAGTCAATGCCCTGCATCTTAAAAGGTTGTTAATATGTGTGGAAAAAGGCAAAACCCACCAGTCCGTACCAATCTGACCAGGGATACAATTCCTTCCTGACCCAAAATATGGAGTTCAGTCTGACCCCGAGGTGGGGCAGGGAGGGCAAGACTCTCTAGCCAGAAACCTGAAGCTTTAAGTCCCAGTAGAAGCACTGACACACCCAAGACAAAACCCCAGCCTTGGCTGCAGGTTGTTTGTAGGCTGTGGAGAGGTAAGAAATATGACTTCAGTCAGCAATGGGGTCACTGAAGAAAGAATGAGTGGTCAGAGGGGAAAGGTGTGGGTACTACAGGGAAGTCAATATTGATCTTGACAATATTCTGTTTGAGGAAGTTTGAAAAGGGCTAGAAAATGGAAAAAAGACAGAAGAGACACTCAAAGGTGAAGAACAGGCAAATGTGGAAAAGAGGGGGCAATTCAAAGCTAAAGAAGTAATACTGTTTTTGATGTAGGCAAGAGAACTGAAGAAAGTGAAAGATGAGTTTGCAGTGGAGGAAGTCTGTGGCATACACAGATATTCTCTAGGCTAGGTTCAAGACTTGAGTGCAGTGCCAGGGCTGGGACCAACAACCAATGGGAGTAACAGCTATCTCCATGAAGCAGTTGGATGATAACTCAACATGTATTACTTAATCCGTTCTGGAAATACTTCTTCCCAAAAAAGTCATAACTTTGTTATGATATGATTGCACTTATTACATGTTTTTGGTGCTTGAATGTGTGGATGCTTGCATTTGAAGTGCAGTTAACACATCCTAAGTGTAATGTGCAATAGGGTTCTTATTAAAGCCTCAAAATATGCCTTGTTTAGGGCCCCTGCACATGTCTGATTTTACTTTTTGTGCACAGAAGCACCAGTCAGTGTGATTTCCATGTGAAGTATGAAAGCCTCTAGGAATCAGAGATTTGGGATTGCCAGGGATCTTAGTTCCCTGTCAGTCTGCCACACAGGCTGCAGCAGAGCCAGGCAGAAAAGCGGACTGGGACGAAGGCAGACAGGCTACCAAAGAAAACCTGCCTAACTGGAGGGCCTGATCAGCAACCTTCTTGGTGTCTGGTTGATTTTTGTTGAGTCTTGTGAGAAGGTTAGATTCTGATGAACTGGCAAATTCTAGTGGGAAAAATTAACCCCACCTGGTTATATGGGATTAAGCTGTACCCTTTCATATATTCCCTACTACAGAACAACTCTCTATTATATTATTTATTTTTAATTTGTTTAATTCAGTAGTTTTGCAAGGCCTTAATTATATAAGAAGGACCAGAGCCTGTCAACAGCCAGACACTGCTGGATCCAAGAGCAGCTCCAGATGCAGATGAAGAGTCAATTAAGACGCTACATAAGAAAAATAGCAGAGAGACAAATTCACTAGAGGGAAACAGAAGTTGCACACAAGCAATATGCTAGACCAGGGGTGGCCAACCTGTGGCTCTTCAAAAGTTAATATGTGTCTCCTTGAACACAAGCACACAATGTGACATAAGAGCTACAGAAGCTGGTCACTGTGTGCTTGTGCAAAGATTCAAGGAGACGCATATTAGCTTCTGAAGAGCCACATGGGGCTCCACAGCCACAGGTTGGCCACCCCTGTGTTAGACAGTATCAGCATCCACTCTTTCTTATATTATTTCAAAGGCTAAAAGTAATCACTGCAGCTGAATTCAGTGAGGCAGAGGCGGGTTTCAGAATAAGGGCCTTGTTACATGTCATTCTGTGAGATGCTCAAATGTTGATCCTTGTTAACGCTAGCTCGAATTTGGAGTAGTCATACTTTAAAACTAAAAACCTTCTCTAACTGTGTCCCACCTGTATTGCTATGACTTGCTACTAGAGGGCTGGTAAGCAGAGGCTAGACCAGGAGCTACAGCTGTGAATGACCACTACAGGGCTGGTGAGTGAGGGCAGGCTTCTATCCTTGACTGACAGGTTGGAGGGGGGGTGGGAACATGAATTGGGAAGGCAGAGAGTTAATGGGATGGGGGTGAGTAATGAAATGGGATGTGGAAAGGAAATGGGGGTGAGGGAAGGGTGGTGAAATGAAGGAAGTCAGCCATGGAATGATAAAATACATAATAGTAAAATAAAAATAAAGAATTTAAAAAGAAATAAAAAAGAAAGTATATTAAAGAAGGTTTCATGTTTTAAGAATCTGGGATTGGGGTGTGGGAGGTGCTGGCCATACTTCCTGGGATAGCTGGGAGGTGGGAACAGTGAGGGAAGGCAATTTTGGGGGAGCTACTGCCTCTACCCCCAGAAGGAAGCCCCAGAACATGGGGACCCAGTCAGGCTCCCTACCTTGTTCTCTCCTACCACTCCTAGACCCCATTCCTGAACTCATCTGTGCCCTGTGACCTGGCTAGCCGGCACATGCTCTGCAGGCTGTTGGCACAGGCTTACACACCCCTGGGGGTGGGAAGTTCATGCACCAGGGGACAGGAGGGGGAGTTGGCTTGGTGCCAGACCTCCCCCAAGGCAGCAGAGTTCAGAGGGTGGAAAGTGTGTCCACACAGAACAGAAGTGTGGGGGAGGGGACACCACATCCTGGGGTCCTGGAGGACTGCAACTTGGGCAGCTCATCTGTGAGGAGTGGCCACACGTTAATGGCACATGAGCTGGATAACATATATGAGAAATAAGCCTACCCTGGGTTGGCATAACTTTAAATGGCCTAAAGTGTGCTTAAAACTAGGTGTTACTGTGTGGACAATCTAGAAGTTAAGAGTTCCAGGAACTCCCTAAAATTAATGTGTAACAAGTCCCTAACTTTTTTTTATTTTAACAAGAAACAAGAAATGCCTTAGGCCTGTGAAGGCCAAACTTTTTGGCAGGCATGCCGCAAATTAGCCCCACACCCTGTACAAGTAATTTTTCAATCCCTTTCCCCTGCCCATTCTGCTGCTCTGCTTTCTTTTTCTTGCCCTGTTTCCCAGATAAACAGTTTCTCTGCTTTCTGTTTCCTGCCCTGTGCTCATTGCTTGATTTAATGCTCTGCTTTTTGCTCCTTGCCTAATCTGCTACTGTGCTGCCTGTCTCCTCCCCAGTCTGCCACCTGCCACATAGAGGCTGACTGTGCCATGGGTGGGCCACCTCTGGCTTACACTACTGAGTCTTTCTTTTCAGACTGGAATGACACATAGCTTTCCCACGCCAGGAAGAACTGTGTTTGCTGAAGAACCTTCTGAAGCATAAATCCTTTGAACCTCCTCTCTTTTGTGGGGTACAAAATCATAAACAAGGCGGCTAGAATGGATCTCCTTAGATCATCTAGTCCAATCCCCTGCCAAAGGCAGGATCTTCCCTATCCAACCTATCCCATACAAATCCCTGTCTAACTATTGGTATAACTACTACACAGTCAACCCTGTCACAGAACTACAAGGCAACACATCCTAACCTGCCACATATAAAGCAGTGGTACAGACCCCCCAGTCCAAACCAATCTGATCATGGGGTAAAACTCCTTCCTGACCCCAAATTTGGCAATTGGTCTGATCCTGAGCAGAGAGGCATTCTGAATTGAACACTCTAGAGGGGTGGGCTAGAATCTAAATACAGGGGCAGGCAATTATTTTGGGTGGATGGCCGCTTACTGAGTTTTGGCAAGCCATTGAGGGCTGCATGACAGGCAGCCCAGGGCAGATTAATATTAATTTTCTAAATTTTTTTAGGGGCCCCACGAGCCAGACAGAATGGCCTGGCAGGCCGCATCCGGCCCCCGGCCGCATTTTGTCCACCCCCTAATCTAAAATGACCTGGATAAATTGAAGAAATGGTCTGAAATCAATTGGATTAAATTCAACAAGAAGAAGTATGTGTACCAGTACAGACTGTACTTCAGAGAAAGATCTGGGGATTACAGTGGACCGTAAACTGAGTATGAGCCAAAAGTGTGCTCTTGTTACCAAAAAAGTCAACAGCATAATGGGTTGTATTAACATAACTGTCACTTGCAAATCAAAGGAAATAATCCTTCTTTTCTTTTCTGTTCTTGTGAGGCCTCACCTGGAGTAATGTATCTAGTTTTGCGCCCTGAACTTCAGGAAAGATGTGGGCAGATTAAGAAGAGAAAGCAGAGGGCTACAAAATTATTAGAAGCCTACGACACATGACTTCCAAGGGCAAGCTGAAATAACTAGGATTATTTAGTTTGGTGAAGAGAAGACTGAAGGGGGATTTGATAAATTTTCAAATACCTAAAAGTGTTTATAAAGAGGATGGAGATAGATTATTCCCTGTGACTGTAGGGGACAGGACTAAGAACAATGATCTCAAATTGCAGAAGAGGAAATTTAGATTGGATATTAGAAAGAACTTGCTGACTATGAGGGTAGCTAAGCATTCAAATAGACTAGACTCTCCAGTCTTGGAAATTTCAAGAACAGGATACACAGACACTTGGATGAGATGGTTTAGTTAGGGATGACCCTGTTTTGAACAGGTGATCAGATTAGATGACTTCCTGAGATCCCTCCCAGAGGTCCCTTCCAGGTCCCCTTCCTACTTTTCTATGATTACGAGCTAGTAGGGCTGTGTGAAGCTTTGGTCCCTGATTCGATTCAGCAGAGATTTGGCCTAATTCGGTGGCTGAATCTCTGAATCTGAATTGAATCAGAGGACCCTTTAATCTCTCCAAATTGAATCGGAACCCTCCAAATTGATTTGGAGAGATTCGGAAAGATTTGGCGATTCAGACATAGCCACAGCTTTAAATGCTTTTTCACTATACCTCTAGGTAGCAGGGGCTCACAAGTGCTGTGATGCTGGGGTCCATGAAGTGTCCCACAGAAGTGCAGGGGGCTCCCCAGAGTGCTCAGTAGCAGACCCGGAAGTGGACCAGAAGCACTTCCGGTCCAATTCTGGGTCCACCGGGGACTGCGCGGGGGGTGCCCCCTGCGCCTCCCCTGGCTTGGCAACTGGTGCCTCCGGGGTCTGGGAGGGCACCCGGGGTCCACCTGCAGCTGATTGCCAAGCCAGGGGGGTGCAGGCGCTCCCCCCCGGCGTGCTCCCCAGCAGACCCAGAAGTGGATTGGAAGTACTTCCGGTTCACTTCCAGATTCGCTGCCGGAAGTACTTCCAAGTGGGGGGGGAGGGGGTGGCGGATGGAGACACTGAGATGCTCTATCTGCCCCAGCATCGCAGCATTCACGAGCTGCGCCTGGTACCTCGAGGTACGTAGAAAAAACATTTAAAGCTGTGTCTATGGCCAAATCGCTGATTCTCTGAATCAGCATCGAATCTTCAGATTCAGATTTGGCTAAATTGAATCAGGGACAGTGATGTGAATCAACAAATTGAATCACTGTCCCCAATTTGGGTCAAATCTGAATCCGAATTGAATAGGGCCTTTTTTGCACACCCGTATGAGCTAGCTCTAAATCAGCTAGCTCAGATACCAATTACTGTAACTGCCAAGGTAGGTTTTGCAACCTTCACTGAGCTCTAAACTGCTGCACCTATGCTGTTAGCTTAAAGCCAGATCAGAGATGTACTGTATATATGAAATACTGCCATATCTTTGACTGCAATGTTGACATATGCAGTGAAAGAAAACACGAGCCTGAGGGTTCCTTGGATTAGTCTAAGCAGAAAGCAAATTTATCACTCACATGTCACAACAAAGAAAAGATGGCCCCAGTGGCAAGGAGGGCTGATCTACATGATACTCCTGTAACAGTGCACAATGCTTCAGCCACAAAAAGCCTCTGAAAAATGTCTAGGCACTGCTAGCTCTTTACTAGAAACTAGGATGATATGTAGTCACTAACCTTCAATGAAATGCATTGCACACCATGGTAGTCACCAAGGTCAGAACCTTTGTGTCTTTTTCATCAATGAGGCTTTAAAAAAATATAACTCCTTTCAAAATAATAAAAAAAATCTGGTTTTGCTGAGTCACCTACAGGTACTGGAAATCAGACAAGGTCATGACTGCCAAAACTGGCACCTGACAAAAAGTTCTGGGCCAGCCAAAGCTTACTAGAACCAAGGAAAATCAGTTATCTTTTGTTCAATTCTACTTGCAAGGGACAATGAACAGGTTTACTTACTGGGAATGAATCTCAAAGTTAAGAGTCACTATGGGCATCTTTACATGTGCTTCGGGGGGGGGGGGGAAGTGCTTTTATTAGAGCAGCTCTTGGGAGCCGTTTTAATTAAAGCACCTGCAGCATCTCATGTATTCAACACCCTGTGCTTCAGCTTTAGTTAAAATGCCCCTGCCACCATTTTGCATTGAGGTAACTTTTGAAGTGAGCGAATGCTGAATACATGAGACATCGAGGCTGCTGGAGTGTGCTAATTAGCACACTCGAGTACTGATTAATCGAGTCTGATCCAATGCGCTGTAATTATAGCACACTGAAGCAGGCATTTAGCACATCTATAAACACTCTATATCTGCCTCTTATTAGTTATCTTTCACAGTATAGAAACTATTTAAAAGAACTTCTGAATAGGGTAGCTGAAATTGGTGCTTATTGGGCTGTGGCAGCAGAGAAGTTAAGGACTTCCACATTAAGGCTCTAGAGGCATGAGTTCAGGCTTTGCTAAGATTCATGACCCAGGTGTAAATGGGTACCTGGTCATTTGGGCCTGAGAGTAAAAAGAAGTGATGTTAACCACATCATGCCTTCGCAGGTTGATGGCCACTGAAATTGGTATGGCTAAATCGGTGAACTTAGAATCAGGAGAACCTTTGACTTGATAGTGCATATGAAAGTGATGCATATGCACTGGTGACATCAATTGTTTTATGTTAAGGGTTCTGAGTCTCTCAATTATGTTCAAAAGCAAAAGGAAGGTTTAAGAAGCACAAGAGGCATAGCTGGCTGGCCTCCAAAAGATCATTATGGAGCTCCCATAATGTAGGGAATTTAGAAGGCCAGCCTTGACTGTACTTGAATCCTGTAGCCCCCTCTACACATTACAGTTATTGTGCAATTAACCAAGACCAGCTACATGTACAAAATACCTATCACACAATAAAAAGCTGCAACCAGATATAAAGTCAAACCTGGAAAATGTGTACTAACTTTATAGCTAGTTGTTATCCAGATTTAATTTGCATATGTAGCAAGGAATACATTAAGTGATAGCAATCTGCTGGTCCTCCAGTATCCCAGGGTGCAATGCTCCATCTCCAGTGTAAACTTCTCTGAAAAGAACAAAGAGGAAACCCCTGCCCTGGCATAGTTCTGATCCCTACATTCATTCTCCCTATACAGCAGCATCCAGGAGGAGAAATACAGCCCACCACTCCTCCCCCTATGTGAGCACAGAGCAGATGAGCAGGGACACCCTTGCCATGCTGGAGTATCTGTGTGGACAATCCAGGAGTCAAGAGTTCCAGGAGTTCCCTAAAATTAATGTGTAACAAGTCCCTAACTTTTTTTTATTTTCACAAGAAACAAGAACTGCCTTAGGCCTGTGGAGGCCAACCTTTTTGCCTCCAGAGGCAACAGCAACTATGGGGTGTACCTTTTACTATCCCCCACCCCGTGCTTGCTGATGCCTGGCAGACCAGGCTGAGCTGTGGCCGGGTGCAGTATCACTGAGTTCTTGAACTTGTGCTGGGAAGGAAGTCCCTCTGCCCCCTTTGCTGCTGCTTGGGAGACCTGGGCTCTGCTCGAGCTGGGCAGTGTGTCCCTGGCTCCAAGCAGGGATGGTGGGACCTAGGGGAGGATTTCCCTTCCTCCCTCAGCTTGCTTCCCAGGGAAATCCTGGAAGTTCTGGGGGATGACTCCTTACTAGAGGCATCCAATTTTTTCAGTCTTAACTAACTAGTGTTAACTAGTGTTAACTAGTGAGAGGGCCCCCAGCTGGTCAGCAGCAGTGCAAGCTGTTTGTTATTCCTTTTCCTCTCCTGACAGCCTGCCCTATGCATGTGTAGCTGTCCACGTGGCATGATGTCTTCATTGCACAAGAAAAGCAATGCTGCAATTGGAATAGTGTTTAGAGCCGCCCTATTTCTCAGGAGAATGGAAAAAAACACAAGCCATTTGGAGTGCTGTGGGAATTCAAGGACTGTCAGAAATCAACCTCGGATAGACACCGTCTAAACATCCACTTTCCTCCATGCCTAGCTCAACAACACTTCTCACCATGTTTTCACTCTGTTCCTTTATTTTTGTTTGCTGAAGAGTCTTTTTCTCAATCACATTAGAGAAGTTCTATATGTGAAGTAGAAAGAAATTCTAGGTAAGTGCCTTTAACTCTGAAATGCAGAAAAAATTCTACGATAGCTCCCGTATCTGAGGATTGTAGGATACGATTATCTGAGCTGGAAAAGGACTAGAAATGGTGAAACTTCTTTTCTGAGGAGGAACAGAAATAAAAATGAGACCTTTTAAGCTTTTACTCCTCAATACTGTTGTTTCTGCCTATTCCTTGCTACTGGGAATTTTGCAAACACTGGCCACGTCTACATGTGATGCTATGTCACCATAGCAACACGCTACAGCAACCTAGCGTCTGCAGGCAAAACCTGTGATGCCTCAGCTACGTCACCATAGTGACGTGCTCCCCTGTTATAGTGCATCGCTATGGTGACATAGTGCCTTAAAATAACCATGCATGGTGCAGTACCGGATGTTACTGCACTGTCTTTTAGTATTTCCAAAAGGAAGTACTAAATGATGGCACAGTAACAATGGTGCCATAGCAGCACATGTAGACGTGCACTGTTTAAACAATTGTTCAGCTTTTGGGTCATCCATACATTTTGTTTTTGTCATTCCAAACAAGAAGATATTCATTACAGCTCAAGACTGAAATCCTCAAGAAGCTGAGAGTCCACCTGCAACACACTAGTTTGTAGCATTTCTTGCTTGCTTATGCATCTTGCTCAGAAGCTCTGTTATCTGAATTCCATTATGAAGAAATGTAATTCTCTCTAATTTAGAATCAAGTCAGAAATTAAGATGTAACATCCATAGTTTTTATGGAAATGTATTAAAGCTAACAACAGCCAATGCAGTATGGTTTGTGTATGGATAGTGATGCTGCATGTTAAGTTATATTATGCTACACTGTAGTCTTAATATCAGAATTTGAGTAAATAATGCTTCTGTTATTTCCTGTCATTAAATTAGAACCCTAATAATCAATGCCTGTAATTAAAATGTCTTACTTAAAGGACAAATTTTGAAACATTGCAGGGATTCAATAGGGGGATAAAACTAGTCTGAAGAGCTCTGGAACATAAATGTTGAATTTCTTTAAGTCAAAGTTGCAAAACATTTCAGAATTTTTATGCAAAGATAGGGGAAAAGTCTTGCAGGAAAGAGCTGCATACCTAACTGGATGAATAACCATCTCACAAAGCAAGTTAGGGGCAAGTAGGGAGCCTAAAGTGGGCAGAAAATGGAACAGATAATGCAAAGAAAGCCACATCTTGGAAATGAGAAAGCCTAAGGACAAAATGAGAATTGCGGTGATTATTTAGTATGGCTGTAATAGCAGGAGCCTGGACACACTGACTCGTGATCTTTTCCAAGCCAGCCAGTCACCACATTTTGACTTCCCCTTCACTCCCACAGCTGAGCTGCACCTTTCTTTCCCGTTTCCAATGATTTCTGTTTCTTCACCACCCTTAAGGGTTTGGCAAGCATCACCAAATGGGGCCCCAATCCCCCAGTCAAAATGGGCCCCAGTTCACCCAGAAGCCCTCTGTGATCTCCTCTCTCAGCCAGTCACATATGATTGATTAGTGTGGCCCTGCTGTCCATGAGTTGAAGCCAGACCAGGCTGCCCTATGCCTCATCTGCATATACATTTTTGGAGGATCCCAGAACTCATGACAAGAACGCTTGGTTCCAGGCATGAGTGAGGGTCTAATTAGCACATGGATCCTTTGTGGGGGGGTATCTGCCATGCACACACATGCCGAACTGTGCTGAGCTATGGGGGCACCCCCATAGCTCAGCTATGGCGTCATGGCTTGAAATGCTGTTGCCTCTGCTGGGGCCCAGCCCAATGAACTATGTGGTAAATCTTGAACCTTTTGGCTTTGAACTAATATTCTACATAGTTTGTATTCTTCTTGGCCTCTTGTGGGCTCAGATCAAACGGTCTGTGCTTGCCTAGCAAGGGAAACACCGTGACCATGAAGGTGGCCTTCCTAGTCACTCCCAGGGAAGACCACTCTCCTGGCATGGGGATAGTACCTGCCAAGGTAATGTATAGTAAACCTCCCACTTAGCTGCTGGAGTGGGAAGGTCTTGGCTTTAAGCCTACTTTATGGAAATAGGGGACTCCTCCCTGGCTTGTCCCTGAAGCCTTATGGCTAAGGGCAAGCGAAACCCGGGGGCCATCCGACCCCCAAGCCTCTGGGCTTGCGCCTGCAAGTAGGATGCCTGCCAAAGGTTTTGGAAACACCTGAGACCCCAGATGGGGGTGGAGGATGTTTGCTGGTAGTAGGACCACTTATGGTTCTGGACTGACTCTCGGATTTGGAATTTGTTTTGGCTAATTTGGCCTGGAATACAGAATTTTTTTTTTTTTTAAGTTTGTATTCTCTCTAAGTAGGTGCTAAAGTGCTACTTAAAAATGTGTTTCTGGAGTACCTGTGCTAAAACTTGCAGCAGTTTCAAAAAAGGTAAAATGCATAATTTCTGGGTGAGCTAAGCCTATGGGTACTATATGCAAATTACTACACCTATGTTTTTTTTTCCAAGTTTATTTTTTCAAATTTGATCCTCATTTCCATGTGCTTAGGGAGAGCAGGGTCTGACAGTAAGAAGGGGGAAGGGACTTCAGGTGGAAAAACGGGTGGGGGGGGTCAGAGGTCAAAGGGGCTATCTGACCCCCAAGATGACAGATAAAAGACAAATCTCCAATAAGTTTATTCTACACCTGAAAAAATATCAAATGTATAAATTTTCCATATATAGAATATAATTATTGGGGCTGGGGTCATCTTATATTCAAGTAAATATGGAATAGTGTCATCTCCTCAAATTACTGTTATTAACCTAATTAGCAAGAGATGGAATGACTAGCCAGAAGCATATGCTTTCTGGTTGTTAACATGAAGGTGTAATAGAACTCTGTGATTGGTCAGGGGGCCAAGCAACTTTACAGGGAAAAATGCCTAATCCTTGAGGAGTATTGGGAAGAACCTTCCTGTGGTGGATAATCTCACACAATACTTATCTCCTTATGGACAATGAGAAAAAATGCATGTGAGGATTAGGTGCTCAAATATAACCAGCAGTCAGTGCACTGGTTGAGCTCTTGCTCCCAAATGAAGGTTATGGCAAAATTACAACCAATTTCCAGGTAGCAATACTGGGCCCATTGATTGAAGAGGGGAATACAGAGGGCCTTCAAAACAGGAGATGTGCTAGAACTCATTTCCTGTTCTAAAAGCATCACCCCTATATCCGCCACTGCTTAGAATGCATCCACACTGTGTAGTATGGGGCTATCAGGTAAGGAAAATAAAGATACATTAGCCATTAGCAGTCAGAAGCCAGCACTCTGACTGCTGTAAGGAATAATTAGAGAGGGAATTAGGGAATTATAAAATAAATTGTTTTCCACATTGAACTTTTTACTCTCTATGATTTTTCATTCATGAACCCTGAATACTATGGAATTTAATGACAGCGTATTTCATAAAGAGTTACTAAAACAATTTATATGAAGCATAACAGGAACTGTGCACATAAATCCCTTTTATAGCATGCTGAAAATATTAACCATATGTGGAAGAATAAAATACAGACAATATATTATTTTAAGCTTGAAGTTCTTTTCTATTATTGTCATTGTGCATAATACTTAAGAATAACCTTTATCTCTCTCCATCAGTGTGGTATTGATGAACTTTGTTATTGCCTTGTATTTTATTGATAAATTGACAAGACATCAGCCAATATCTGTAATTTCAAGACCTATTATGTGGTAACAGATCTATTTCCTGAGGTGACTAATGAGAAAATCATGGAGACAGTAGAATTTAAGCATTAGCTTCTTCATTCTAACCCCCACCCTGCATCTGGTTCACTTCATAACAACCAGCACTTGCTAATCTACAATTCTAAACCCAAAAGTTATGTCTCCAGCAACATTAAAAAAATCTATGACAAGGATTTTTACATACTCACTTTTGGCACATGTGGATTAAATTCTACTGCCCTGTGAATAGCTTCTACTGCATTCATCTCTGCTGTACTCAGCCCTCGCCTGGAGGCAGCCTCTGGAGAGAATCTACAAAAGCAAAGAAACAAACACATCAGGTCAAAAATGCTAGTAAGCAAAAGCCAAAAAAGAGTCTCAACCAAGGGCCCGTGTAACCAGGCTGAGCCAATTTCCTATGCTCTCCAAATTTCCCTAGTAAGTGGAAACTCTAAATGACCTATTACATCAAGGCCAATGAAAATCCCAGCAGAAGTGGAAAGCATGTTTGCATCTACTCATGGCAGGAACTAAGTTCAAGCAGTCAGTTCTACCTATGTTACTAATCTAAATTTGCTCTAGGTTCCTTGCTAGGGGGCTTATCAAGACAGAAATTTTAGAAAAAGAAAGAAAATAATGGAAGGTAATTGTGAGTGTGTTTCTATTAAAAACATATTTGGGGAGATTTTAGGGAAGTTCTCAACCCGATGCCCCTGGGTCAGGTTGGGATTACAGCATAGTGCAGCAGCAGTAGCGGGTGGTCTACTGTCAGCTGTACTAGCGAGAGTGGCATGCCCAAACTGTGGGCAAATCATCTGCCCCAGTGAATGAAAAACCAGACCATGCAATCTCTTTCTCACCTCACACCCCACGGCTAACTCCAGAGCTGTACTTGGCAGGCAGACACCACAGGGAAAGCTGTGACAACCTTAGCCCTGCCCTCCCAAGCTGGAGTCGCTGTGTAGGGAGGAAAGATGTTGCAGTAGGTACTGGCGATCTACAGGATAAAAAGAATGAAAGAAAATTACTTAGATCTTGAAGTGCACATACACTTAAAAGCAAACTGTCAGGATGTCAGTAAAGAAAGCAGCTTTCCACTCTACTTGCTTTCCAACTTTAGGGCCATATTCCCCCCTCAGATGTGTGCATACAACTCCTGCTTGGGATTTGTGTGCATGCATCCAAGAACAGAATTTGGGTCTTAGGGCTTGATCTTGCAAGGTGCTAAGCATTCCTGGAAACAGCTGAACAGCCTCAACTCCAGCTGACTTCAACAGGTATTGTGGGTGCTCAGCCCCAAGGCTCAGTACCTCGGAAGGTTGAGGCCTAAGAAAAAAACCATACCAGGAAAGAACAAATGCTTGTGTCATTATAAACACGGACACCGCCTCCTTCCATTTGCCTGTCAGGAACCCTTACATAGGGAGTGCTAAACCCACCTGCCTGAAATAAAGACAATGGACACTGTGGTCAACAGAGTGAATTCCTTTTAGTACTCTCATATTATTTTACCTTTCTCGTATCTGATTTATACAAGATAAATACAACCAGCCACACAGCACCTCCCAGCTCCATTATATACTACTTGGGAAGCCACTGGTCACCCAGATAGTATACATAATAACTGAAATAAAAGAGTCCAATTGATGCTCTTTTTTCAGTCATTGATGAAGAACATTATTTGATAACGGTAAAATTCTCTCGATGCAACTCATCTTCTGAGTTTCTTGCAGGATAAAAATTCTTCTGCTTAGACAGCAGATTGTGAGGGTGTGGGCTCAACAGGTCAGCTAAGAGAAATCTTCAGTTAAAAATTATTTAGTTTCCAGTCAGGAATTTTGCTGGACAGAAGTTCTTATGCACTTACTTGTCAGAGACAGCTCTGGCTTTGAGCAGTGCAGCTGTGTAGCATATTGTTGCTGATTTGGGTAAGCTTATATCTGTTGAGAAGAAAGAAAAAGTAAACATTTGAATGTTCACACATTTGCAGAAAGATAAATGTTTGAATCATTCTTCTATATGGTATATTTTATAAACTGATGAGAGATGGGATTTTCAAAAGCATCAGAATGTCTTAGAAGCTCTTATCCAGTCTTCAAATGTTTGTTTCTATGTTGCCAAAGCAGATATATCAGATTTTAAATCCTGAATTAACACAGATTTTGCCCTATAGTCTGTAAATGATCTAATTAGAGAACAACTTTAGAGAACGATCTTTTTCTGATGCTACATGGATTTAATTAAAATTTTAGTTATTTTTACATAACCTACACAAGGTAATTTTTCAAGACTTTAATCACTATGTACTTAAAAAAACCACCCTTTGGCCATCTAATGCATCTTATTCTTTTCTTTTCACCCAAAAGGCAGTTGACTACATGTGTGGCAGGTATGCAAGTTGAAATCAGCTCTTTAAGTAATAAGGAATTTGACAGTCAAGCCAATGCTCATCTAATTTACTGCACTTAAAGATTAAGAGTGAAATAATATATTGTGTCTTGTGGAAATATTAAGCCAACATTCAACAATATGCTCTGGCTTTTACATGCTACTCTACTGACACAAGACAGCCATAAACTGGCCTAATTAGTTAATTCAGTCAGGTTTACTGCTGTTTTCCATCATCAGGGCTGCACAAAGCAGCTGGAGGGTATAAATGAATATGCCCCAATAGCCTTTGTTGATGGATTTGCCCCCATTATCAAAGAATAAACAAATCCTACACTATTACATAGCTCTCTTACACAGATGTTATAAACTGTCTTTTAAACCATTCACATCTAAAAGCTAAGGTAACAGCTGCGTGAGAAACAAAGGCTGTAGTCCTGCAAAATAGTACTGAATTACCAAGTATAATGAAAGTATACCAATACTTTATCAGTAAAGAAAGAGGAACTATTCATGCAAGGAAGCAGTGTGTACTGCAACAGTGTTGCAATTACAGATTACTTTATTTCCACCACTTATAATAAATGCACTTTGTACAATGATGCACTAGACTAAATTCTAAGAGCTGGGAAAGCAAATATGGAGCACTAGTTTAAGAAGCTGTAACCATCACTCAGTCTGTACCTAATATACTGAAAAAAATCATTCACTGGGTTTTCCCTACTGCCTTTTTATATACTAATGTTTCATATGTGACCTCATATTTCTATAAACTAGGTTGACTATAAAGTTGAGAACTACAACATGCAAGGAAGTGTTGGATAGTAGATATGTAAACTACTATACCAGTGATTCTTAACCAGGATGCTGGGGCACCCCATGGTGCCTTGAGATCCTTTGAAGGGTTCCATGAGGTGTGTGGAAACAAGTTAGACATGAGAAGATAAGCAGATAAATACAGACATGAGCTGATCCCTGACTGGCTGTTCCCCTCCCCCTACTACCCAGCCCCTCTGCAAGGAGATAAGCAGCACTGTAACAAATAATTTGTTTGTGGGTTTTTTTAATGGAGTGCTACTCAATTCACAGAAGTTATGGAGAGGTGCCTAGAGTCTACTGAGGGGTGCCTTGGGTCTAAGAAAGTTGAAAAACACTGTACTACAGTAATGGAATCTGGCCACAGACACGTTCTAAGAATACTTTTCACTGTAGGAGATGAATGTATATATGGGCTACTCCAACAGCCTTTTTAACATTAAGAATTTAAAAAACTACATCACAAATGAAAGTGAGCTTTTTCAGATCAAACTGGTTTTAATTTTTCAATGAAAATTCTACTTGTTAAATAAAAAAAAGGAGTGAAAAGCAGCACGTCTTTCTTGTAAACAAAGGAAAAATGAAAAGTTGTAGTTAGGAGCTGTTCACAGGCTGGTGTGAGTTTGTGAAGTAGTATGTGCAATATTACAATTTTTTTTCATCTAAAAGGAGTTCCTTTGAGATCTTACAGCCATCAATCCAGCATTATAACATGGGGAATTTCTACTAAAAATCCACCCTAAACTCAGGAGCATCTATCCAGCTGAACATAATCCTGCATTGTTAAGTCACAGAATCATAAAAAATTAGACTCCAAAGAGCTCTCAGGAGGTCATCTAGTCCAGTGGTTCTCAACCTCTTTGTACCAGGACCCATTTGTAAACATCAGTGGCCAGTCCCAACCCAGTAAACAGTTTAAGTAGAAAACAGCCCTCTGGCCCTGCTGGTGGCCCTCACTCCCAACCCTGACTCCTGGGGGGGGAGGAAGGGGGAATGGGGGGCCCCAATCTGCCCCTTGCAGGCTGGAACTCTGCCAGCATGCAAGGGAAAAGCCACAGTTTCCCATGATTTTCTCCTTTACAGGAGAATCCATTTTAAAAGTTGTTTGAGCCATTTTTAAAGTTTGTTTGTGACCCTTCCATATATTCTTGCAATGCGCTTTTGGGTTGCGACCCACGAGTTGATCTAGTCTAACTTCCTGCTCAAAGCAGGATCATCCCCAACTATATCATCCCACCCAAGGCAGGTCTTAAAAACCTCCAAGGATGGAGATTCCACAACATCTCTGCATAACCTGTTCCAGTGCTTTACTGCCCTCCTAGTGAGAAAGTTCTTCCTAATATCGAACCTAAATTTCCCTTGCTGCGATTTGAGATCATTGCTCCTTGTTGTCAGACTACTGCTTCTTGTTCTGCTCGTGAGAATCAGTGAGAGGTGTGCTGTTGAATTCAATAAGTATAGGATGAGGTCCTTAAAGCATCTGATATCAATAAACTAGGACAGGATAACTCTTACTCACTTGTTTGAAATCCAGGCAGAATTCTTCTTCCCATAAGGAAAGGGTTAAGTTAGGAGTTGGAGGAGATAGGGTTTTTTTTTTCCTTTCCCTGGCTTGTGCCAGCTACACCCTCCCAGAGTTCCTTGACTGATGCAACAAGAATTTATCTTCTTATTTCAATCTACTTAGCCATTTAAATGAGACTGAGAAACAGAAGGGAAGGAGAGCCTTTAGAGTGGGGCTTCAACACAAAAATATTTTTCATGAGAAAAGGTGACTTCTCACTTTCATCCACTAAAAGAGAAAGAGTAGGGATACAACAGGAAGCAAGAGGCCAGAACTTCAGCATACACATAAAGATGTCAGTAATAAATGCTTAACTTGTGATGCTAGAACCATTAAACCACTCAACACAAAATCCCAAAAAGATAATGGTTTCAGCAAGCTTTCATACTAGATTGTAGTCTGGTGGTATTCTGCTACAGAACCTAAGTTGTAATGTGCATCAATACAGTGGACTACTGTTAAAGGCACCATAAATACAGAAAAAGATCAAGATATGATACATATATGGATGACCTTGAGGACAGGAATAATAGAAATGGAATGAAATTAAGTGTTCAAAAGTAAGCATAGAGACTAATTACAAAAGTATCTGAGCTGGGAGTTAATTATTAGAAATGATTGAGGAGAAAGGCCTGCATGTATGACTTGATAACAGGATGAGTGTAGCTGCATCATACTGACAGCTTGTGAAAATGAGAAGTGCAATCCTAGCAGAGAGAAGAAACTATTGAAGGACAAGGACCTGATACAGCCTGATCTGGAATACTGGATATAATTCTGGTCATCCACATTCAAAAAAGATGAAAGATCTCAGTACTGCAGAGAAGAACCTGGGGGTTACAGTAAACCAGATGCTAAATATGAGACAACAGCATTGTCATTTGCTCTTCTTGGAAAAAAAAAAGCCAATAGCATTCTGGGCTGTATGAACAGGAGTACTGTGTTCAGTATTGGGCCCCACACTCTACAAAGAACCAACAAGAGTCTGCGCAGAGCAATAAAAATGATTAGGGTCATTTAGTTTGGAAAACAGAAGACTGAGAGGGGGATTTGATAACAGTCTTCAAATACCTGAAGAGCAATTAAAGAGAGGATACAAGCTTTTCTTCGTTACATAGGGGGCAGGAGTCACAGCAATAGCCTCAAGCATCAACAGAGGACATTTAGACTGGAGATTAGGAGAAATGTTCTGACTATGAGGATGGTCAAACACTGGAACAGGCCACCTAGAGAAACTGTGGAAAATTTCAAGAGCAGGTTGGATAGACACTTAGCTAGGAAGGTGTAGTCAGGGATGATTCCGCCTTGAGCAGAGGGCTGGACTAGACGATTTGGTAAGGTCCTGTCCAGATCTACTTTTGTATGATTCCTGTGATCCTATGTTCAGGAAAGATGAACTGGCACAGGTTCAGACAGATGCTATGAGAAAGATCAAGGGAATGGACAGCATATTTACCAAGAGCAAGCTAAGAGCTTGGCATGTTTGTTTAACAAAATGAAGGCTGAACCGGGATATGATTTCTGTCTATGAATAATACATCTGAGAGGTAAACTATTAACTTAAAGACAATAACACCACAAAGACAAGCACATAAAGATTGATTAGAATTAAATCTAGGCTGTAAATTGGAAGAAAATTTCTAACCATTGGAACAGGCCTCCAATAGCAGCAATGTGGGGAGGAGAGGGGGGCAAAAAATGAAATAACTTTAGGAACAGATCTTCATCACTTTATAAAAGGATGATATGAGATGGCTGTCTGCAATAGCAGGGATAGGACGTTGGAGGTCTCTACCAAACCTATGTTCCAAAAAGCAAATATCTGAATATTATGTCCAGGGGCTCTTTGACTGTTCTTCTATGAATATTACTCATTAGTCGCCTCCCCAAAGGGAAGTATAACATGCATACCCATGCTTGGGTTGCCTTGGAAGTGGCTGCTCTTTATAGGCACATGATCCCTTCACTTGCCTTTGTTTTTTTATGCCTACCTAGAGCAGTACACAGCATCTGGTATTATTAAGTCCTGATTCAGACTGAGGTCAAACTTTAGAATTCTTACCTTATTCAGCTTAGGCTTTATTTCCTGAATTGGTTCTTCATATTTCAGACAGAACCATAGTAAAATTGTATTTGGTCACCACTCAAGTTTAGCATGTACTTGGGAATCAAGTCTAAACTAATTCTAAGAGATAAGTTATTTATCAGGAATCAAAGTTAAGGTTTTCATAAATTAGTGATTCCAGCTTATATAGCCATCTGGCAAAGCACCTCTATATACATTGTTTCCCACCCTCTTATGATAGCTATTGGAGCTCCCACAGTGTGCTGAAATATGCAACCGCTGCCTGGTTGTCAAAACATTAGGGTATTTTTGCCTCACAACATCCAAAAAAGGCTCTCTTCTTTCATTACTGCTCATATCTCTTGGTGGGACATAAATGATCTGTGCTGAATTTATGACCATTTTCCTTGGACTAATCTGATGTAGTATATAGCACCCCACTTACATGAAGGGCGGGCCGAGAAAGTGATTTCTTAATCATGGTTTAATTCTCAAGATATTTTTGACTTTTGATATTTAACTCATGGCAATAAAGAGCCAACAGAGCATTGCATCCATCATTATATTTATTCACATTATGTTCACACATCCAGTATGCCAGGTACTATCTAAACACATGATCTATTGTTCCCACTAGATAGCAATCAAACTGAGATGTAAGATATGGAGAAGAACATACAGAATCATCTCTGTCCAAGCTGAATCCCTAAAACTGGACAATGCTCTGGTGAAAGATGGGTGTTTTAAGAGCAGTCACTTTGCAGGGATTTTGTTTATCAATCATTAATAAGAAGTTATTCTGCTTTTGACCAAAACATGTTGACAAAGAATTTATCTATGCATTTAACTCCAATTATGTTAGTAGTCTTACCAACATCAAGGGAACTTGCACATGTGAATAAGCATGTTGCTGACCTGGAGCCTAAGGTTGAGGAAACCTCTATCAGTCAAGACAGGTGTTAGCTCCTATCTATACAGCACTGGAAAGAAAAATCTAACCGGGGTGTTAGATTTATATATAGATACCTTAGTATAAAATTTAAACTACTTCAACAAACTGAAGAAATGAAGAGAAAAGGTGATGAAGGATGATTCAGGCTGGTGTTACAGTACAGCGATAAGCTGCACTTGTATATTTAGCCTTTTCTGGCCAATGTGAAGCAGACCTTTACCCCCAGGGTGTCTTTATCTCAAGCCCCAGGTTATTTTTCATTTTAAAGGTCTTTTGTTTGACAGTTCCTGCCCAGAGATCTCCAAACAGGGACCGGTCCAAACTGATTTATCCACTTCTCATGAAGGGGACTGGAGATATTCATTACAAAATGGATATCTCATGTGAGCATGAGGCAAATGATTGTGTCTTCAGTCTTAGCCTCCTTTTAGCCAGTAATAGAAAAACCATTAACCATAAAATACATATTATTTTATGTATAAATACTATTATATAACCATAAATGTATACAAATACACACACACACACATATATACATACACAAACAAACACACACAAATATGCCAAGTATGGCTCTTCACGGGAGTAAAAGTAGTAGTAGGACTGACTTAAAAAGAACTACAGAAAATATGAACAGTCTGAATTAGTAATGACAGTGGGGAGATGTAGTCATCAAGCAAAATGAAAAATTATTTCAGCTGATCCGTCAGGTTAAAAAACCAAGGGTAACAGGATAAGAAGGGAAAAATAGATTGAATTATCAAGAGAAAAATCTTGTCAGGGAGCTCTATTATAATGTTATAATCTCCTGTCACAAGCGATGAGTCGTCATCAATGCAATCATTTTAAATTAGATGGGACAAAAGCAGGAGAAAATATACAGCAGGGAATGATCTTCTGGATAAGGCGACCTCAGAAGTTATTTTCACTATTTACACTCAACATGCAGCAGTCCTGTTTTTTCTTCTCTTAACTGTGTTTAGTTCTGTGATAAAGTGAGTTCTCCAGCCACACGAGTGTGAGAAACCTACATTTAAACAAAATGGACAGTTCAGACAGGCAAAATGAGAAGGGGTTCCTTGTCCTGATAAGCCATGGAACAAATTTCAACACAAGAGGAGGATGTTATAGTATAACTTTGAGAATGAATGTAGAGCCTGGTTACAACTGCAATAATTCTGCAGTAATTTATTGTCACACAAAATCCAGTGTTGCTTGGATTTGCCGTTTTTGTGAGTTTCATGAGTTGTTTATCCTAAAAGCCTTGTTTCAATTTCTGGGATTAATAAGAAGGTTTGATCACATACTCAACTCTTTAGATTTTATTCAGTCTTAGTCATTTCTAAAGGAAATGAATGACGACCCCTTAGATGTAGATAATGAGGAAATCTGTACAGCCATATTTTAGGTCTCTGTGCATTTTTCTGTGATTTAATCCTGAAAACTCCTTGTGCATAGGGAGAAACAGAAGTAGGCCATAGGAATCATAAGCAACAAAAAAAGGACCAGATGTTTAGAACAGACAGGCAAACTCACACAAAGACTTAATTGGCATAACAAGCAATATTCAAATGAAGGGAAGAAACCAATTTTTAAATGATGGAGCCCAAGAAGAGAATTAAATGGAGACAGTTTTGCTTCATTATCCTGATGCTGATGCTGCTACTCCTGACCCTGAAGAATTAGCTGGTTTGTACCTCAGACAGAAGGCCCAGCAGGCCTGTGCTTGACACAGATAGGGTTAAGAAACCACTTTTCAGGCCTCTAATAATAAGGAAACAAAAAAGGATCCAACAGTAGAATGTATGAGGTAACAGTTACTTTCTCTGTATTTTAATTCATTGCACTTTCAGCTCAACAGAGTTTAGGAATACAAAAAAATCCCTTCTTGCATCAGGAGACAACAGCTGTACCTACATACACTGGGCTAATCCGGCAGAAAACCTTGAGCATTTGGGGAACTGGACAGAGCTAAAGAAATGAAACCGTGCAAAGAAATAGGAGGAAAACCAAATTTGGTTCCTTGTGGAGCAAAGCCAGTATAACCGGGGACTTCCTGTTACATGGTTTATCTACCCTCAAAGCTTCTGCTGGTAGAATACCTTCAAAATCAATATGCATGGCATTTTAGGAATGCTACTGCACTGGTCTAGCAACCATAAGGGCAGAAAGAAATAAAAGGAAAAAGAAGAGTGTGCCCCTATGCAGTTATAAGTATAGAGATTCACTAGCATAAAGGACCAACATCAGCAAGACCTTGCTTTCAGTGACTTTAATGGGAGGTTCATCCAAGTAAGAAAAAAACAGGACTACAGGGTTAAGTCCAAACTAGAATGCAATTAATTCTCATTCTTTCTGCAGTCTTCTATGCAGATGACCAAGATTCTATTCTTTAAAGATGTTTTTGTACCAATGTAAATCAGGACTCCACTGAAGTAATCAGAGTTATACAAGAATAAAAGTGCTGTAGATTAGATAAAATAAGAACATAAAATATTTAGAAGTGTGTTTTTCCCTATAAATTCTACATACTGAATTCTCATAGTAACTTGGATTTTATACTTATGCATATGCACTGACTTCAGTGGAATTACTCCTGATTTGCAGTGACATAAGTCAGTGGGAAACAGGCAAAGGGTATTTATGAAGAAGCTCCTTTAAAAACCAAAGGCTCACATTCTCAGTGATTCTAATATGGAAAATATTGTTCCTTAAAAATAAAAAAAAGGAAAAAGTCTGCAACACTGTGATGAACTAAAAGGGCATCCATCCTTTGCAAGTCTGACTTTCAGAGATCTCAGTTTCTACACACTGCCCACATTACCAGTCAATAACAAACTGAGAGCTACTGGCAGTCTACTGAGGTTAATAAATCACTTGCTTTTGGCACCATTTCAGCCAAACTGCTCCAATGGAAAACAATTAGTTTAAAAATAAAGCAAGAAGAGCATAGAGGCTTTTATTTACTATGAATCCTAACATCTTATTCCTTCTGAATAGTAGTTCCTTCAGCAGCCATAACCATTTCTGCTGTAAATAACAGAGGTGTGTGTCAAGTTAGAGCCAAAAATCCTTTTAGAATTCGATAGTGTTTAGGTCATCTGCACTCTGTTGGCAAGTGCTGAACTCTGAAACCATAATGATGCATCTCAGCAACAGTGCATGTCTTGCCACTAATGAGGCACTTTTTCCATGAATAATTACTATGGACATCATCTCGGTTGCCAGGTACATAACATAAACAAAACTCCACACAGCCTTTGGTATAGCAATATGTCTGCTTGCAAAGGCTGAGGTATTCAAGAATGTGATCCAAGTTTTCAGCCAAGGGTGGGGGCAGACTGCTCAAGGAAATAATTTGTTCATATGTTATCAAAATACAATAAATCAGGTTTGGGCTTAACTGAAAAAAAAAAGGTAGTGGAGTGGGACCAACAGAAACTGCCGATATGGAAGTATAAATGAGTTCATGGCTTTATGTTCCAATAAATCTTACAACACATAAAGCTGATGAGTTCTAAAATGAGCTGAGACTCCCCTAAGAATGGTCTTCGGAGACTTATGAATTGTAAGCTTTATACTAGTTAAATTTTGTTCATTGAGTCCTTGGGCATATGCTACACACACACACACACACACACACACACACACACACACACACGTCTGTCTATGTATATAGTAAGGGTCCACACAGAGAAAAGAAAGTGTCCAAGTCATTTTTTTTACAAGCTTCATTTTAAATGCATGCCATCAAAATCAATTATTTTCTTGAATTTACAACGTGATTTGGAATATGCCACATGCTTTCAGAGAGATAAGGAGTACCCTCCCCAGTCCTACTGACTTCAGTGGGAGTCAAGGGCATGGAGTACCACCCTGGAATTGTTCAAAACTATCTAAGAGCAGACCCTGAATAGGCAATAAGGAAGAGAAATGGTGTCACGGTAGACTAGGGTACTATCCTGATATTCAAAAGATCACAATTCAGTTCCATGTTCTATCACATACTTTCTCTGTAAGTATGTGATACCTTGACTAACCTTGCAGGAATCTGTACAGTGAAGCCTGACAAACTTCCTTATCTCACAGCAGCACTGTAAGGCTATAAATACAGTAAGGGCTATGAGTCTTTAGTATGAGGCCTGCTGAGGAACAGCAGAAAAGGGATATTAACACTTGTAAGGCAGAGCAAAATGTATGCTTGTTTTTCCCTCTGAACTCATCAAACCAAAGCCAGCAAGGTTCCATATTTGAGTTATGGGCATTCTGGAAAAAGGGGAAAGCACAAGAAAGCTATTTGACTGCATGGATCACTATAGTAGGTGTTTTTCTTTCCTTTGCTGCTTCCAACCAAACTTGATACAAGAACCTCTCCAGAAACAATGTGACAACCAAAGCATTGAAAAAATGGTACGACACTCCGATTATTGCCTGGGCTTTGGTAGGAATCTAAGCAGGAAGGCAGTAAAGAGCTGAAAACACATACACAATACAGGCACACTGTCTATTATAAGACCATACTTCCCATATAGAACCGTATTTTACTTGATTACAATTTTACTAAACTGTAGCTGTTTCAGCTAAAATATACATTCTAGGTGTCTGCCTCACAGCCTTTTATTTGGACATCTGAAACAGGGACTTGAAATTTGGCAGGGCAGCAGCCTGTATGTCAAAGATGTACCCATTGCCATCTCAATGCAAATTTTCTCAAACTTGCCAAGTTATAATACTTTGAAAGCAGGCTGCACATCCTCTAAAAAGACTTCCAGAGCTTACCTTAGCAGCAAAGCTCTTCAAAGATTCTGTGCTCACTGTGCATATTTCAGTGTCTTATGACTACCAGTACAGCCCAGAGCGTATATACACCATCTTCACAGAGACACTGACCGTGGTCATACTCTCACAGTTCTTATATCGGAAACCGAGTGAAACTGAACTGGAACTGAAAATAAGGGCATGCCTTTTTTGTATTTTAAGTGACACTCCCTCCCACTTAGTGGCACCAAGGTAGCATAGGCATAGAAGAGGAAGTCATTTTTTTCAAATGCACAGGTAACAGAAGCCTAGCCAAGAGGGAGAGAAAGCAGTCAGATTGCGGCAATGAAGGCTTGTGAGATGGTAAGTAGAGCGTGGATTAAGAAAGACACTGTTACAGAGCTGTGTGGGAAAGAGACTCTGAGGAGGAACTGTGGGTAAGGGAGAGAAAGCTGGTACTGGTTGGGTAAGGAGAGTAACAGTCAGTGAAAGAGATGGAGAATGAGTAAATTGGAAGTCAGCTTGCTGGAGGGAACACCAGGACAAGGCAAAGAATTGAAGGGAAGGTGGAGGCCGAGTCTGGACAACAAAGATGGCTAGGAATGAGGGAAGGAAGAATAGGGGCAAGAAAACATACCTGACAAGGACCCGAGGAGGAGAACCAAAATTGGCTGGCCAAATAGATTGAGATAAGGATCCAGGTAAAAAGAAGACTTGAATGAGGGGCTGGATAGGGGAGAATGAGGTTGGATGTAAAGCACAGGGATTTAGACTAAGATAGGAAGTCACTGTGGATGGGGCAAGGGAGAGACAGACTGAACGAAGTGCCAAGAGGGGAGAACTAAAATTGGTCAGGCATGCCACCTGGGAACTGGCCAGCAAGCTCAGACAGGAAACTAGCACTGTCGGGGTAAAGAGACTTGGACTGGAATGAGACTGAGAAACTGATGGAGTGAAGACGGGCTCAGCAGGCAACAAGAACAGAATTAGGAGAAAGAACTAGCAGCGGGGACGACTGGGGGAAGACTAGAGGTTGGGACAGAAATATTTGAGAAAAAAGATAGAAGGGCGCCAACTGAAACACACTTCTCCAGAGTCTGAAATGGAAAACAAGATTCCAGAATCTTCTCATCCCTCTGTGATCAACAAATACTGTGAAAACCACTGGCAAAGTCTCTCTCTCATCCCCTCCAGTGCTGGTCCACAGTTATCAATTATTCTGTTCCGTGCTGTGGATCTACAGGCTTCACCCTGGCTGATCGCTGATGTACATTCGGATGCCACATGATACAATTTGGGTTTTTTATTTGATTTGTTTAAAAATAAGAAATTACATGTAAAAACCAATACGAAAGAACATTATTAAGTGTGTAAATTCAAGCACTTTAGGAAGCTTGGACATATTAGAAAAAACAGTTGTCATTCTAACCTTTATTTATCTACCTCAGATACAGTATGATGCAGTCTCTAATTATGTGATCACATAGAGAATCTTCCAAAGAATTCCTGGCTTATTTGGTGCACAAAACAGAGCTGCTCCAGAAATGTTGCCTGTAGCCTGTAGGACTTCTGCCTCACGTGTTAGAGAAGTAGGAACGTGAATCCTGAATAAAGTGTAGTATTACAGGAAAAGTGAGCTCTCTCTTTGTAAAGGCAGGTAAACGTGGCTCTGGAAAATTGAATTCTATCACTGCCTCCAGTGGCTATTTAGTGATCAGAGTCACTTAGGTGGACTTTTTACAGGTGGGCACCGACTGCGTGTTCAGCTTGAGACCCTAGTGTCTGGCTTGAAATGCTGACTGTGTACAGCTAAAGTTGAAGTCAATGGGAGCTATACCTTTAACATAAAATGCTTTATAATGTAACAGGAACTTAAAAATTTGGTCCTATGCATCTCAAATTGCGGAAATAAAACTCATGGTAAATTCAGACCTTTTTGGTGCCTCAGCTCCTTGTTCCATTCCTTCATTTAACAGCTGTGTTGTGAAGAAAATTCTTTTGGACTCATCTACTACTGCAAAGTGCACCAGGAAGAAACTCAAATAATAATTCTGGACAGTATGTAGCAAAGGAGGCATGAGGTTGCCATATTGTATGTGGAGGAGAAAAGCAAATATGGAGTAGTTGCTAGTTAGTCCTGTGCAATGAACATGTTTGGTGGGGGGAAAATAGCACATGATCACATATTAAAGACTGAGTTATAATGCATATAGAAAAGGGGGTTGAATTAACAACACAAGTTACTTTAAACTTTAGTATTTTTTACTTTAAAGTGTTTGATTTTGCAACCTTAAAAATGCTCTTCTGAAATAATTTCTGTCTTCAATATGTATAAGGATACATAGATACATTTGGACTTACCATCATACTTTGCTAAAACTGCTTGAACATCTGCATATGCTTGCAATTCCAGCAGAGCTTCTAGCAGGTTTTCGTGGATGTTGAACATACTGAGCAGAGGAAACTCCTTCATTAACTAAAATCAATAATAAAAAAGAGTTAGATACAATGTCTAATTGAAAATATTCAGTCTCATTGCCCTTAATCATCAAGTATCCACTGATACCATTGGAAATACTTCTATTGGACGTCAGTGTGGTCTGGCAAGCCTCTTTGACATCAACAAGACTTGCATATACTGTAGTTTAATCCATCAGGCCCAAAAAGAGGCTTATCTGAACAACTTCCCCTCACTGACAGTCTCTTTTTGACATTAAGGAATATTTTCTTATTGTAGAGAAAGATAAAATTGAACAAGCCTATTCAGTTAAGCTTACATATTTCCAAATCATCTGATGCAACATGTCTCTGTTGGGCTTTGCAAAAAACAGAAAATATATAGGAAAGTCACAAAATGGTAAAATGAAAAAGATTTGCACCTGTTGTGTTTTGTATCTCAATTACTGTTTCATTCATACATAGCAAATAGAACTCTGTAAGAAGCTAGCAATAGCTGCTAACATATTTTTGGCCAATCCAGGTTAAAAAATAGGAGACAGTAGCAGAGAGAGAGATTAGGTGGAGCCTTAATGCTATTTTAATACTATAAAAGAATCCATAGCCTGTGACAAATGAATGACAACATCTGTAGTTAAGAGGCTCAGGAATTATTTTAGTATGTGCTAAATAGACATTGAAGTGCATTTGTTTTATGACTGATCCTTTGAGAAACACCAGAGAGTCTCAGAATGCTAGTGGACACTTACAGCCAAATTTTACTTTTGAATATATGTGCAACTCCTGCTGACTACAAGCCAACTGAGCTTCACATTTCTTCTCACCTGCCTTTTCAACTGACATCTTTTGGAAACTTTAGCACAGTTTAATGTCTATATTCTATTGACCAATTAGAATCAATTTAATTAATTTAGTTAAAGAAGTTTCATTTTTTTTGTCAAACTGCTAATCTAGGACTTGTAAGAGGTTGTATTGTATCCCTGGTATTAAGGGATCTTGACCATCACTGTGCTTTCATTCCTTTAGTGCATATCTTGCATAGAGATTAACTAAATGGCTATCCAATGATTGTCCCAGAATAGTGGAATCCCAAATTGGCATCAAGTCAGGGTAGGCTACATTAACTCTGTTCCCTACCAGTTTCATTTCTTTCCAGGGTGAGCATATGTGGGTGAAGCATTCTAACTCCATTGCCCACTGATGGAAATGTCTTGGGGAGAACGAGGTGGCCAAATGAGAATTAGGCCAACTCTGAAGATATTCAAATGTGTAAGCTGACAAACTGGGTCCCCTACCAGCTCCAGGCCTGGGTTATGCAAAGATAACATGTAGCTACCTTTGTCCTTTAGTTCTGCACTGATCAGAGGTTATCTGAAGTCCCACCTCTTGGAGAGATTTTTCAGTAGGTGTGTAGGAAGGAAATACAGCATTTCCACTATATACGAGTCCCTGGTATCTGATGTACAATATAATTCACTAAGGTCACTCACTGTGCTCATTATGCATCATACATGAATATAGTATGAGACCAAAATAACAGTTAATTAGAAATTGTGTGTATTCAACCTAAAAGTTCAAATTAAAAATGGGGGGAGGGGGGACCACTCAAAACCATATACCATGTCGGAAAAACTGGAAGAGATGATTAATCATAGAATCATAGAAGTAGGTTCGGAAGGAACCTTGTAGATCTTCAAGTCCGACCCCCTGCCTGGGCAGGAGGAAAACTGGCCTCAATTGACCCCAGCTAGGTAGGCATAAAGCCTCTTCTTAAAGACCCCCAGGATAGGAGCCAGCACCACTTCCCTTGGAAGTTGGTTCCAGATCCTAGCCGCCCTGACTGTGAAGTAGTTCTTACGGATGTCCAATCTAAACCTACTCTTCAACAACTTGTGGCCGTTATTCCTTGTTATCCCGGGGGGCGCTAGGGGAAACAAGGTCTCCCCCAAACCCTTCTGGTCCCCCCTAGTGAGTTTATAGACTGGCACCAGGTCCCCCCTCAGCCTTCTCTTGTGGAGGCTGAACAGGTTCAGGTCCTGTAGCCTCTCATTGTAGGGTCTGCCCTGCTGTCCCCAGATCTTGTGGGTGGCCCTCCTCTGGACCCTCTCAATGTTATCCACATCCCTCTTGAAGTGGGGTGCCCAGAACTGGACACAGTACTCCAGCTGTGGCCTGACCAGTGTCGTGTAGAGGGGGAGGATCACCTCCTTGGCCCTACTTGAGATGCAAAGATTAATTCATCTTTGAAGATAATTAAAGTAAATAGAGAGAAAAAGCAAATTATAATCTAACTGTGAGCAATAATATACCAGAGTGACCAAAAATGGTAGTAAGCCGGGTATCACACAGTGAAGAACATGGGTTCAGGGAATCAACTCCATTCAGAAAGAGGATACTTGTAGACAAATAGTAATTCAAAACATAGGGTGAAATTCATTCTTCTACAGAGGGCCAAACATTAACTAACCGAAGTGAATTTGTGCCATTAACTAGGAATGTGCACAGACATTTGCTCTTGCAGGAGAAATTCTCCTGGGAACAATTTAACCCTAGTTGTTCCCAGGTTATTTTTCTCCTAGAGTGGCCATTTTTGCTCTGGGAAAAAAATCCTGAACATCCGTGGACTTATGATTTCTCCAGGAAGAGCAGTGACTCTCCCAAGAGAAACTAAATGTCTATACATGGCCATGGACTGAAGTGATATCTGAAGTGGTATTCTAGCCCTCTCCACAGCACTATCTGTGCTACAATTTGAGGCTTACAAAAGTACCGCAAAAGAAGGATGGCAATATTTTATTGGTATATATTTGTACTAAACTGGTAACACAAACTTCTGGTCAGAATCACAGCTATCTACAGGGATATTGAAAGAGCTCATTGGATTTATAAAGCATATAACAGAGACAGTAACAAACTCTTAAAGAGAGAAAAAAAATCAATTTCAGGACACTGAGGGATACAAAGAGCATGAACATTTGATAGTTTGCAGCAGGCATGTCCTCTTTGCTTATCTATCACATTCATCCAAATGGTGCAGGGAGCTTGGTATTTATCTAAATGTGCGGGAAATTTGTTACTAAATGCAATCACTGTTCATCACAAAAAAACCCAAACAATTTTGGATTACATGTCAGATAATTGGATTTTTTAGTCAGGGAATCAGACCAGATTCTATTGAGCTATTTTATAATTTCTTTGGGATTTTTAATTGCTTATAGAAAAGACATAATATACAGAATGAATTCCGAGTTTCTTTGTTCCTTTTTCTTTCCAGAGGCAATGTTTACAGTAGGGGCTTATAAAATAGAAGCCAGCTTTATAAGAACTGCAGGTGGATATACCTCATACCTACAGAATCATAGAAAGAGAGAAATGTTTACATACTATATACATTTTTGCTATTTTTAATTTAAATGTTATTTTAATTTAAAACCAGTAAAGGACCAATACCATTTTAGTGCAAGGGAATTTAATTTTTAGTTATTTAAAAATATGTAACAAGAAGAGACATCATATTCTGGGTGTGTGTAAACACTAGAAGGAACATAGTTTCATTTACTGATACAGCATATATGCCCTTCTTTTTATTTGTGCCTAAAGAGAACAGCTATATGTTCTAACCATGGTCCAGTTGATAATGATAAGAGTCATGCTCGCTGAAGCAGCAGTGTGGTGAAACAACCAATACTTCCATTATACAATACAGAGGGGTCACTATGGCCCAATTCCAAAGCCCCTACTCAGGCCATTTAAATCTTATAAGTGACTTATAAAATTAAAATGGGGAGCAGTAGGGAAATTGCCCTTCTCAGTAGTGTAAGTATGGGGGAGAAGCAGGGCACCAGCCCTGGGTGCCAATTTACAAGAGGTGCCATATTGGCGGCCTCCAAGAGTCTGCACCATGGTACTAGTAACTGGAGTGCTGGGACACTTCGCTACAGGAGCAGCTTATAGGGGTAGGGAGATGACGCTGTGGCAGCAGCACTGAATCAGTCTTTGAGTCTCTGGAGCAGGCAAGACTGACTCTCTTCCCTCCAGACAACTCTGCTCAGGGTGCAAAAGTTGCAGGTTACACTTCTGCCCCTTCTTACTTTTTATAATCATAACTGAGGTCTGAACATTTCTTATTAGAAACTGAGGCCCAGTATGGCCTTGCAAGGGTCTATTGTGACTTAAAAGCTAATAAAATGACAACATCATATCAAAAGAATGAATCAAAAGCAGGGTTTGGGGTGGGGGGAAAGATATTTCTATTTACTATGTAAAGCAGTGGTTTGTGTTAATACTGATTAAACAGAAGTGAATAATTAACATTTTGAAGAAAATCATTCTTCATTCAAAATTCTGCATCCTGGTCATTTAATTGTCATTTAACATATTTCCACATGTGGAAAAGGAAGAAAATCAGATTTAGTCAGGAAATTCCAGATCCTCCCAAAGCTAAGGGGATTCATAGATTCATAGATGTTAGGGTCGGAAGGGACCTCAATAGATCATTGAGTCCGACCCCCTGCATAAGCAGGAA
>NW_005842071.1:1640929-1653218 GCF_000455745.1 Alligator sinensis | reverse complement strand
GAATAGATCCAGTTTCTCTAGTCTCTCCTCGAAGGGCTTGGTCTGTAGGCCCTTAACCATATGAGTGGCCCTTCTCTGAACCCTCTCCAGGTTATCCGCATCCCTCTTGAAGTGCGGCGCCCAGAATTGCACGCAGTACTCCAACTGCGGTCTGACCAGCGCCCGATAGAGGGGAAGTATCACCTCCTTGGACCTATTCATCATGCATCTGCTGATGCACGATAAAGTGCCATTGGCTTTATTGATGGCTTCGTCACACTGCCAGCTCATGTTCATCTTGGAGTCCACTAGGACTCCAAGATCCCTTTCCACTTCCGTGCCACCCAGCAGGTCATTCCCTAGGCTGTAGGTGTGCTGGACATTTTTCCTCCCTAGGTGCAGCACTTTGCATTTCTCCTTGTTGAACTGCATTCTGTTGTTTTCTGCCCACTTGTCCAACCTGTCCAGATCTGCTTGCAGTTGTTCCCTGCCCTCCAGCGTGTCCACATCTCCCCATAGCTTTGTGTCATCTGCAAACTTGGACAGAGTACATTTCACTCCCTTGTCCAAGTCACTGATGAAGACATTAAAGAGTATCGGTCCAAGGACCGAGCCCTGCGGGACCCCACTTCCCACACCCTTCCAGGTCAAAACCGACCCATCCACCACGACTCTCTGGGTGCGACCCTCCAGCCAATTCGCCACCCACCGGACTGTGTAGTCATCCAAGTCACAGCCTCTTAACTTGTTCACCAGTATGGGGTGGGATGAAGGAGGGAAAAAAACCCGTCCTCTTGGGGGGGAAAAAAGAGAAAAATAAACTTTTTAGATTCTTTTTACAAATCAAATAAACAAATCTCACATCTCCGATTTAAAAATTTTTTGCTAGTTTTTAACCAACCTATATTGTACTTCAGTTTGAATAGACTTATCTCTAAAAAAATGCAGACTTCCCAATTCAAAAATAGCAAATCTAAAGCTTCTTCTATGAAGCAAAACTACTGTAACCAAAATGTTTCAAGTTTGCCAAAAACAAATGATGTCTTTCCCTCTGAATTCTTGATTCTTTCCCTCTGAATTCTTGACAGGGTACTTAGCCAAAAAATTCTGAAGTTTTCACACTGAACAGAAACAATTGTTACTGGATTTTCTGAAGCTGCCAGTGAATAAAACAAATCCATTATTCACCCCAGCCCATGTTGCAACACCTGCCTGAGGCAGTGCTGCAGGAAAAGTTCCAGATATGACTTGCTCTAAAAACCAGACAGGTGGATGGAGCAATTACAGTTATATTCATTTTCTATAGAAATCTATAGAATCTATAGAAATCTAGATCCAGATCTAGAAGATCTATAGATTCTAGATCTATAGATCTAGAATCTATAGATTTCTATAGAAAATGAATATAACTGTAATAGATCTAGATCTATAGAAATCTATCATTTTCTATAGAAATCTCATCTTTTCTTTGTTTGCCACAAAGAAAATATATCTGGAAGACCTGAGGGCCAGAGTCTAGCACTTTTACATACGTGTGTATACTTCGCAGAGAAAGGTACTTCTTTACAGGTGTACGGATGGCAGAATCAGACCTGAAGTAAATGATGTAACACTCAATGAGCATGTTACACACAGGCCCCTCAGGAAGACGGCGTGATCATCTCCAGCTCCTTGAGAATGATTAAGACTAACATACAAGAAGAAAATGGACGAGGCGGCAGCCAGCTGCAGATGTCCTGAGGCCAGTAAAAGCTCTTCTTGTTCTGCTTCACTTTACTTCTCACTGACATCAACTATTGATTTTTTTTTAAATAAGATTCTCTCAGAGTGATAAACTTTGCATCACATAGCAGCAGAGTAAAGGTCATAGTCTGGTCTGCCTGACCTACAAATCTATAGGTTTTAATAAAGATTTCTGCAGGCTTTCTGGCTCAAAGAACTCACTCAGTCTTCATGAAATCAATTTATGCTGCATCTACAAAAATAATAAGCTGCAACTAGCCACTCTTCTTCTCTTTCTAACATCTGCTGTAAACAAGCCAGAGCACATGGTTTATTAGAGAGAACATGTGTTCACTTAACTCATATATGAGACTCAAGTTGTGGACTATACAGCTTATTCTTTATTTTTAATTCTTTTCAGGCATAGTATGAATTGGTTTTCCAACAAATCTGCCAGAAAGTAAAACCACTTTAATGGAAGCATTATCAAGAAATATCAGCTTTTGGACCCTGCAATGAAATGAACAGTGTGGAAGACTACAACAAAGGCAACCTGGAGATGATCACTGCAAGCTAAATGTCACTTCTCTTCGAGGAGCAGTGAAGAAGTGAGCTGACTCATAAGAGGAATCCTATTTCCTCCTTCTCCCCACCAGGCATATAAATAGGGGCATGCTACCTCTGAACACCAGGAACAGAAAAGCACAAATGCCAGGGGGGTAGTGCACCTCTCCTTGACTTAGATGCTTACTTCAGTTGTGCGTGTGAGATGCCAATCTACTTCTATGTCAATAGATTTGTTTTCAGAGAAGATGTAGATCTAGATCACATAATTCACTTCACCTTTTTCTCAACTCTTTTCTAATCTCTCTTTTAAAATGTCTGTAGTGAAAAAAATTACATGCTTCCTTTTTAATAGTAACACCACAATTCAAGAAAAAAAAAAGTTATCTTGTACTAAGCTACTAGCTAAATGTCAATAAAATATGCACCAGGCCTTAACAAGGAATATTCCATATTAGCAACCAAAAGTTTCCTATTAAAGCCAATGCATCTTATTAGCAGGGATCCAGGTTTTTCTCTTTCCCATGGAAAAACATAGATTTTCTCCTTTAAAAGAGAAAAACTCGGGAAACTGCAGGTTTCGCCTTGCAGGCTGGCAGAGTTCCAGCCTGCAAAAGGTTGCTTAGGGCTGGGGGGAGCGGGAGGAGGATAATCAGAGATAGGGGGTGCCACATGGATGTGCACACACATATATTCTTATAGCCGGCAATGCAACCAGGCAGTGTGGTAGAGATCAGCTATTGCGGGGGCATAAGTGACATGTGGGGGTGCAGGGGGGCATAGGTGACACGTAGGGGGGCAAAACTTGTGCATAGACTGAGATGGTGACAACATCTCATGCTGAGCCTGCACGGTGAAGGAGGGAGTGGGGCACTGGGCAGGAGCTGCCTCCATGACCCAGTGGGCATGACTCAGCATGGGAAGGTGGGATGGGGCAGGGAGGCTTGGTGCTGCCGCCGTTGCCACTGGGAGTGCCATAACCCCAACGCTGCCAAGGTGAGGTGCTGAGGCAGTGGCATGGACTTCTGCACCCCCACTAGGGCAGCGTGAAGGATGTTTAGTAAGAACTGGCTTAGTATAGAGTAGTAAATTATAGAGTATTAAGATGTATCATGGTTAAGACACTACGATATACAAATATATATTGTTCTAGTAAATATTAATTAATTTTGGATCCTCTTTGGAATTTACACTAATCAAAAATGAATTCTGGTGGTGAAATTAAAATAGTGCATTAGTTCATATTATGCCAGTTGCTTTGGATGTTTGGGGGGAAAGGTAGGCATTCAGAAAAAGTGAAATTGTTTTCATTAGGACATTCAGTAATTGCACTGTAAATATACATACACTGTTGTTGTTTTGTCTGATAATTAATGATTATTTTAAAGATACCTTAAATATGTAATCTGTATGTTAGAACTAAAAATTGACAGAAATTCTAGAAACAAAGTTTATATTAATGGATATCTTCTTACTCCTCAGCATCATATTTCTGGATTCACATGAACATATTACAGGGGGTAGTTTCAATGATTTTTTATGATATTTTAGGATGCCAATTAATAAAAAAATACCTTTCTGCACATTGAAATCCCGCCCCCCCCCCCCCCCCCCCCGCCAATTTACTAAAGAACAAGTTTTGCCTCTGCAAGGCTGGGTTACTACAGGAGGACACCCTTCCCTAAGAATATTTCACTCATCAGTTTTTCTGCATTGAGAGACACTTTCTCACATTCTCAAGGAAAGTAGCCATAGATTTTGTGGTCATTATTCTCCCTGTGATGATATCATCTTTATGCATCAATTAGCTATGATTATTCATGAAGAAAACAATTTTAAGCTACAGTTTATGCCCCATATCTAGTCCTTGGGACCCAGAGGAAAATGGAACTGGATGAATGATCTTTTGTATATCCCGGTGTTGATGCATTTATTCTCAAAAGTCTCTATTTGAACTCCTATTTTTTGCAACGGACAATATGCAGCTATTCATTGTTTATTGCTTCCAACAAGACAACAAACATTTAGCCTGGCATATTCAAATGAATTCATGAATGCTAAGATACTTTTAAAGATCTGGTTTAATTAAAAAACAAAACATAACAAAACAAAACAAAACAAAACAGAGAAACTCAATGCAGACTCTGGAATTACATCCCAGAATTTAGTATACCTGTTCCTTTTACTGGTATCTGTAAATCTGTCTGGGAATTGCACTACTCTATCGGTACTATAATACTTAGAGTATATATGTCAATTATCCTAGTATCTGTGAATTCTGTACATATTTCTGTTAGCTTATGATGGATCACTTGCTATGGGAAGACATCAAAAGGGGTCATTAGATGAACCAACCAGAAAAAGCAAAAAGGGGAGTTAGGCCCCTCTACACGTGCAGGTAAAGGTGCAACTAAATCTAACGTGTGATTCATAATCACACCTCTTGCCATGCTATACATACACGGCAGGAGACACTATTGTGGGATCTCACATTAGATTCAATCGCACCTTATTGCCAGTGTAGGCGGACCCTGATCCTGGACTCCCCCTGCATCAACAAGAAGCAGGTTCCCACAGCTGAGAGCCCCCCCTGCTGAGGAAGCTCCTAGCCACAGAGGCCATGTGCAGCTGGGACCGAGTCCTATGCCTGACGGGAGTTTTGGTCCTGGCTGCGCCACATGTACGGCCAGAACTGAGAGTCTAACACCTGCCAGGAGTCCTGTCAGGTGTGTGGATCCTTGGTCTCAGCTGTGTATGCAGCACAGCTAGGAGAGAGAGCCGCATCAGGTGCAGGACTCCTGGTCCCAGCTGCACCTCATGGTTAGCCAGGACAGAGCCCTGGCAGCTGTGAGGTGCTGCTGTGGTGTCCCAGCCGTGGGGATGCATGGAGTACTCCACAGCTGGGAGATTGCAATGGCTGGCAGATTACAGCACCTGCGGTCTCCCAGCAGCAGGTTGCCTATACATGCAAATTAAAGCTGGATAGAAACCATGTATAAAGTTATTACACATTTCTGTGCAGTAATTTTGTAGTTGGTTGGACATTTTTAAGGTGCAATTGTTAACTTGCATGTGTAGCCAGTCTAAATTTATTGTGATATTAAGTAATCGCGCAATAGATATAACATGTAGAAGGCTCTTTAAGTAAGGTGAGTTCCAACACACACAAGCTGTAAGCTAAATTACTAGCTATAAAGAAGCTACCTGACTGATACTAGCAGTTACACCACTATATTGCCAAGGCTGGGAGATAAAGACCAAAAGTAACTGGCAGAAAGGGACAGAAAAAAAAGGGCTGTTATAGTAGGCAGAAAGATGCACATACAGCTATGTGAGGGCTCTGCCGGAGTGAAGATCAGCAGAGAGGTCCAGAATGGTTTATCTAGGCTATGAATAGCCATATTATGCTTACACACAGATTATACGTAAATAAAAATTCAGTTTTAATACAGTTTTCTAAATGCTGCATTCCTGTAACAGGGAACCCTTGTCCTCTTATTGGGAGAAGGCTGGGGAGACAAGCAAAAACTGTGAGGGCCTTTGTGGCCCAAAGGGATAAGAATGCAGGCAATAATGCCACTAGGGAAAATCCCTTGGAGGCAAGCAGCCATAGGGAAAAAGGAGACAGACCCTCTGCAATCACTAACTGCCCTGCCACAGGTGTAGTGAATCTCAGCAGGGCTGAAAGTGCAAATGGGGGACCACTGTATTCATTCCAAGTGACTGGACAGGCTGGCCAGAAGAGGAGGGAGTTATGAATATAAGAGACTTGCTCTCGGGCCAGCATGGTCACTTAAGTCCTAGTTGGAGAAGGATGAGGAGCCCCTAGGCAGGCTATTGTAGAGACAGAAATCACAGGAAGAAGAGTCTGCAGGCATGCAAAGAAGCCTTTTTTTGTGTTCTCAATTCACCCAGGATGGGTAGGATTTTAGTTCAGGTTTATTCCTTGTATTGTGAAGATATGGATGGGCTGCCTTTTCTTTTCTTTTTTTGTTGCAGTCAGGATTGTAACATCCAGTAGAGAGCGGCTGTAGGGATGGTTGAGGCCATGCAGGGGCAGCAGAGAGACACTCCAGGTTTGGCCCTGCCAGGAAGAGGGCACTGTAGAGAGAGTGAGAGGAAAAGAGGGAGACTGGGGCAGACTAAAGCCTGACCCCATAAAAGATAAAGACTAAGGCTGAGAAGCTGGGCCAGAGTAAGTGGGTCCAGGCTAGAGGCCTACAGCCAGAGTAACCTGTGGGCCAAAGCCAAGAGGGCTGGAGCCTGCACAGGACAGTGAAGGATAATCAATAGGGCCATGCAAAACAGCTGTGTTTCGATTTGGTTTTGGATTTGGCTGTTTTGGAGGACAGTGATTCATTTTAGTGTTTTGGATCACTGCCCTGTTTCGTTTCAGCTGAATCTGTTTTGAACAGGCTGCAAGAGAAGCTTTGCATAGCTCTACCCAGCCAGGTGGGGCTTGGCACCCCAGTGGGGAGCAGGACGGGGCTGTGAGTGGCTTGTCCAGGGAAGGGGGAGGGCTGCTGCCCTCTGTGCAGGTGAGGAGACCCCTGCATGGATCTCTGATCCGTCATGCCAGGTCGCAGGGCAGGGAAGCAGCGTAAGGCAGCAAGCAAGCCTGCTGGTCCCTACCGTGCAACCTGGCTCTGCAGGGAGCAGAGATCCGGGGCTGCACAGAGCAAGCAGCGGCAGGGAGGAGGCCCTGGTGCGGATCTCTGCTCCCTGTGAAGCCAGGTCGCGCAGCAGGGATTCCCTAGCCCCCAGTTCAATTCCCCAACTGTCTGTTCACATTCCCCTAGCTCTTCCCAGGGGGAGCAGGCCCCCAGTTCTGCGTTGCTGGGCTTTAGCAGGCTGCTGCTGCAGGCTGGGGCCAATGACAGCACAGGCTGTGCCAAGCAGCTGCTTCTGGCCCCAGCTTGCAGTGACAGCTTGCTGAAACCCTGTGTGCAGATCTGGGAGCCTGCGCCCCCTGGGAAGAACAGGAGAAATGATCAGAGAGCTGGGGAATCAAACTGGGAGCTAGATGTCAATATCAGAACAGTCCTTCCCCCTCTCTTTCCGCTCACTCTTCTTAGTTTTTGTTTCCCTGCAAGCTCGGCCCTAAAACTCCAAAATTCTCTGAAACATTTCCAAAACATTTTGGAGCCTTACAATTCATTTCAGAGCTGTTTCAGAACCTTCTGTTTCTATTCAGATTTGGTGTTTCGGGCGCCAAAACTGTCCGAAACACCTCCAATAAGAAACGGCTGCTGAAATTTCGCACAGCCCTAATAATCAAGTGACACCATGGGCATGGCTACAGCAGGGAAAGGAGACCATGACTGGAACCCTTAAGGCTTGAGTTTGGTCCACTAGGGTCGTGAGTTGTGACCACTGATGTTGGCTTGTGCCCACTGGGCATAAGTAGTTTTACTGGGTACGTGAACCACTAGCAGAAAAGCAAGCAAGGGTCTGGTGGTGGGTGTAGGGCCCAGAGGCCAGAGACTGAGTGGGTCTGATAGGCACCAAGAAGCCCACTCCAGGACTCAGGGGCCCAATCAACAGAAAGGGAACATCAAGGTATGACAGACAAGATAGTAAGGGGTTGGACCTGGAGCAGGAGCAGAACAAGGTTGGTCCACAGGGGGTATCACAGCAGACCTTCAGCAAACAAATACTAATTTATTTTGAAGAAGCTGTTTCTGTGCCACTGTAAGTTTATTCTATCACAAGTTCCTGGAGAAAAAGGGCTTACAGAGGTCAAACAAATTTTTAGACTTTTTTTTGGTAAACAAGAGGCAAACATCAAGTGATTCTCAGCCAGGGTGGTGCAGGACCCCTTGAGAGGCACCATGATACACAGCCCATGCGTAAGAAGTTTAATACTCTCCTCCTTCCATCTGTCTTCCCTGTGCCTGCTGCAGCATCTCTCAGACCAGTGGTGTCCCCAGCTGCTCCTCTGGGGACTGCTGCCATTGCTGCCCTTCCCTGTCCTCCAGCGTACCTGTGCTGCCCACTCCCACACTGAGCAGTGCATTTTGCTATAGGCAGGCAGGTGGATGTGTGGATGGAGCTGCACTTTTCAGGCCATCTCACCCCTATGACTTCTCCCACAATCCCAGGGCCAGCGAGAGAAACTGTGGGGGCAGATGGCTCTCGTCACTGGTATGCATGACTCCAGGGAACCAGCCTCAACTGCAGGTCCCACCTTTGTGGAAGGTGTTTAGATCTTCTATAATGCAGTTCCTCTATTTATCTTTTAATTTTTTAAAAAATTTCTTTTTATTTTATCTTTCAGTGGCTGACTTCCATCATTTCACCACACTTTCCCCACCCCCATTTCCTTTCCACCTCCCATTTCATTACCCCCTCACCCCATTAACTCTCTGCCTTCCAGCTTCATATTCCCACCCCCCCCTCAACCCATCTTTCACCCTCCCCACAAACTAGAACAGGGGTAGAAACCTGTCCTGGCTCACCAGTGCTGTAATGGCAACTCATAGCTGTAGCTCCTAGGCAGGTCCCTTGCTAGCCAGCCCTCTAGTGGCAAGTCACAGCTGTGAAGGTGGAGGACAGCCAGAGAAGGTTTTTAGCTTTAAGGTGTGACTGCTCCAAACTCAAGCTAATAACAACACAGATCGACATCTGAGCAGCTCGAAGTGGAACATGCAACAAGGCCCATGAATACCACTTTGCAGTAGATGCTAGCAAATGGTTTGAGTCTTGAATGGAAGGAGAGGGAGAAATCAAAGCATATGACCAATACTATTCAAACCTTCTTAAGATAGTATGGTACCACTTTCAAGCCTTCAGACAACCCAGCCTTTTAAATCACCTTAAATATTTAGGGCAACCTAAGTGTTTAAAGCAAATCATCACAGACACCTAGTAGCACACACTTCCCTAAGAATGTAAGCTGCTTTAAGTCATTAAGGTTGTCTGGTGCCTGCAGACACGCATCAATATGTGCATCCCTAATATGGTCGCTACACACTTCAGTAAAGTGTGTAGCAACGCAACATTTTCAGAACTAGGTCCCTAAAAGCTGAACTCCTGGGTCCAGCTGTAGGTACCATAATTTCAAAAGTGTGAACTCCTTGATGCTCGGACTGGTCCTAGATACAAACCTGGGAACACTGGAAGGGGCCTCTAGGGCCAGTGAGGTCTAGTTCCATTTGCTAGAAGCCATTTACTGAAAAGTTACTAAAAACTTATCTGCTCCAAGTCCTCACTGAAGAACTTCAGGACCCAAAACCAGAACTTTCAAGAATTCTGAGATAGGCCAGAGGTTAAAAAAAATATGAATATTTTCTAACCATAAAATGTATTTTGTTTTCATTCACTTCCAGATGTAATGAAAGTTCAGAAGGGTTCTGATTTTACTCCAAACCTAGCCCTAAACTTGCACCCATACAAACATTTTTTCATACAGCATCATTCATATAGTTTATCATATTTATTTTACTTTGACACAACTGGAGAAAAGAAAGTTAAAATTAGAAAATGTCACTCTCATAAGACATACTTGCCCTTTAGGGACAAAAAGGTAGCCTTCAGGGCCAGCACTCCCCCTTTAGTGCTGCTGTAAGACGTACTTGTTGCTGTAATGGGCTGGCCAAGTGGTCTGAAAAGGGCAGGCTGGGGGTTGTGAGGAAGGCTTTGATGCCTGCTCATGTTCTGGATCTGAGATCAGTGTTCAAAAGTGGAGGGTGAACAGGAGCTGCCCTCCTCCCTCAGCAATGAAAGGTACTACAGTCCCTACAGCTCCTGGAAATGTAATTTGCCTTGCCAAGCTCAGGAACTGATTTTCTTTAGGAAAAGAAGAGACTTCCAAGGAGCCACAAGAGCTGGGAAGTTTCTCCCGGAAGACATAACACATGGTCTTTATGTCCTTTCACATATGGATTTTCTATTTTAGAGGAAAGGGGCAGAAATGGTACAGCAGACATCTGTGGAGGAACCATGCCACATTTCAAGAGTCTGAAGCAAGAAAGAGCCTTGCATCTGCACAAAAGAGCTGCAAATTAGAACCTCTAGGAAGAGGCAGTACTGATAATCGAATGTTCTGGTGGGGAGGGGATTGGTTTTGTTTCATCTCCTGAATGGGGCCTGTACTTGGGCTTGTTTCAGCCTGTCTCAGTCATGGCAGTGACATGATTTCTGCGGTCTCTCCTTTTATGATTATAAATCACCTTCTAAGGAAAGCTTGTCCTAGGAACCAGATAGCTTTGAAATTAATCCCTAAATGACAGATGTCTGACATTCACTTTCCTGAGTGATATGTTCTAAATCAAGGCTGTCCAACAGGTGGCCTGCAGGTTAAGGTTAACAAGGGGTTAACATGCAACCCCCAGGCTCCCACCTGGCTGCTATTGTCCCTTGCTCTGACTGCAGCAGCAGCCAGGGTTTGGGGCTCCCCCTCCCTCCCGCTGTCTGGTCCAGCTCCAGCAGGGGGAGGTGCAGCACAGTCTGTAGTGCTGGGTGAGCCAGCAGTCTGGAGCTCCTGTACAGCGCACTGCCACAGAGGAACCTGGGAGCTTCAGGTGAGACAGGGATCTGTATGGGGGTGCTCACCCCAACATGTGTGGTACATCCAAGTAAGGAGTGCCTGCCTATGTGCATGGTGTTGATTGATGGGGGAATGGCTAGCCATCCATCTGCACATGGTGCAGAGGAGGAACCCGCTTGCTCGCACAGGGTTGCAGCGGGGATGGGGAGCAGTTGCCCACACAGTGCAGCACAGGGAGGTGCCTGACCACTCATGTGGGGGCTGCAGCAGGGTGAGGGAGCACCAGTTTGCCAGTGTGCAATGCAAAGGGGTAAGGAGCACCTGTCCACATGTGTGTACGGTATGCAGCCACTGGCGTGGTCCCCGTGGCGTGCATCCCCTGGTGCTTACAAGTTGGACAGCCCAGTTCTAAACTATCATTCATCTTCATGAACTTCAATGACTCAGTCAAAGGAGATGATTCACCTCGCTCTGTCGGTTCACTCTTATTTTTCAATCGCCTTAGGCCATGTACAGGCATTATGCTTCTATTGAGAAAGTTGCTGTTCTCCAAGTAGAAACTACGATCATACAAGCATTCAGTCATAGTTTCATAGTTGGTAGGTTTGGAAGAGACCTGAGCAGATCATCAAGTCCTACCCCCTGCCATGGGCAGGAAAGAATGCTGGGGTAAAATGACCCCGGCTAGGTGATTATCTATCCTCCTTTTGAAGACCCCAGGGTAGGAGCGAGCACCACTTCCCTTGGAAATTGGTTGCAGATCCTAGCCGCCCTGACTGAAGTAGTGCTTCCTGATGTCTAGTCTGAACCTACTTCCAGTCAATTTGTGGCTGTTATTCCTAGTTACTCCTGGCAGTGCTCGGGGGAACAGGGACTCTCCTGTTCTCCACTGGTCCCCCCGGTAAGTTTATAGATGGCCACCAGATCCCCTCTTAGCTTCCTCTCGTGGAGGCTGAACAGGTTAAGGTCCCGTAGCCTTTCCTCGTAGGGCCTGCCCTGCTGCCCCCTGACCATGTGAGTGGCCCTCCTTTTGATCCTCTTAATGCTGTCCACATCCCTCCTGAAGTGCAGCTCCCAGAACTGGACACAGTACTCCAACTGCGGCCTAACCAATGTCACATAGAGGGGGAGGATCACCTCCTTGGACCTGCTCATGATGCATCTATGGATGTATGACAAGGTGCCGTTAGCCTTACTGACCGTGTCCTCACATTGGAGGCCCACGTTCATCTTAGAATCAGTAATGACACCAAGATCCTTTTCTGCCTCTGTGCTGACGAGAAGGGAGTTCCCCAGCGTGTAGGTATGCTGCTGGTTCTTTTTCCCTAGGTGCAGTACCCTGAACTTGTCAGTATTGAAACCCATCCTATTCTCATCTGCCCACCCCTGTAACCTGTCCAGATCTAGTTGTAGCCTGTCCCTCCCTTCTAGCGTGCCTACCTCTCCCCACATCTTAGTGTCATCCGTGAATTTGAACAAGGTGCTTTTCACCCCCTCGTCCAAGTCACTGATGAAGATGTTGAACAGTGTGGGCCC
>NW_005842071.1:1634097-1640643 GCF_000455745.1 Alligator sinensis | reverse complement strand
TTCCTGGGTCCTCCTTCCTCCCTTTTTTGAAAACGGGGACCACACTGGCCCTTTGCCAGTCCTCTGGCACCTGGCCAGAGCACCACGAGTGCTCGTAAAGCCGTGCCAGGGGTCTTGCAATGACCTCTGCCAATTACCTCAGCACCCTGGGATGGAGATCATCTGGACCTGCTGATTTGAACACGTCCAGCCCCACCAGAAATTCCCTAACTAGGTCCTCTCTGACCCTGGGCCTGGCTGTGCCCCTCCTGAGTCCTTCCAGAATCCCAGTGAGGGAGATGTCCTGGTCCCTGCTCAGAAAAATGGAGGCAAAGAATTTGTTAAAGAGGTCAGCTTTATCATCTGGTCCAACCACCAGATTGCCAAGCATGTCCTGCAGGGGCCCCACGTTACCCGGTGCCTTCTTTTTACTCCCTATGAATTTAAAAAAGGACTTCTTGTTATCTTTGATCCTGATCACTAGTCCTAGTTCTGTCTCCACCTTAGCCTTCCTAACAGCCCTTCTATAGTCTCGAGCAACAGAGGTATAATCCTCCTTGGTGATGGCCCCTCCCTTCCATCAGGTGTACGCCTCGTTTTTAGCTTTCAGACATTCCTGAATGCCAGTCAAATTCTGCTAGGAGAAACATGCCACCTCTGCGAGAAAGATCTTGCAGGTGTCCACCTAGAACAGGGGTGGGCAAAATGCAGCCCACGGGCTGCATGCAGCCCTCTAGGCAATTCTATCCAGCCTGCAGGGCCCCTAAAAAATTTAGAAAATTAATATTTATCTGCCCCTGGCTACCTGTCATGCAGCCCTCAATGGCTTGCCAAAACTCAGTAAGCAGCCCTCCACCCAAAATAATTGCCCGCCCCTGACCTAGAATATCTCCCTTGTCTCTCACAAGAAAGAATGCTTGTATGCTCCTCTCCTAGTCTGCAAAGCCCTCACCTACTCCTCAGGCTGGGGAATTCTGATCTAGGGAGCAGGCAGAGAGCTTTGGGGGCTGCTCTGGTCCCCTCTCAGACTCAGAAATTTCCCCCAGTATGAATGAATACCAGTTCATGCCCTTAGTAACCCCTGCACCAGTGTTCACCACCTAGTATAAAAGTACACACGCACAATGCAGAGCTGTTAGTGCATTTCACTACAATTCCAGCTGTAGGAGTTCAAACCCAAAGGCCACCTCCAGCTGATTCAGTTGGTTTCCTGGTCATTCAGGGTGGGCAGTCAAAGGTGTCTACATCATTCAATCATTACGCAGTCAAAATGAGAAAATGTTCAACTTGTCTGATGTGTGTATTTTTCTGTTAGCCTGTGAGTTCAAAAGTGCACAAAGGCAAAACTGCAGCATGAACCACTAAGACTTTATTTTAGCACCTTAGAGGATCAGCCACCATCATATCACCTCTTGCCAAATTAAACTAACTCCCTCAGAACACTCATTATTAAATTTTTTTTACACATGCAACATTACAAATCAAACAACAGGCTTTTCAGATTGAGCTCTCATTAAGGCTGGTAAGATTTCTGAGCCATTTTGTATATACTATGTGCATGGGTCCTATTCTATATGGACTGGAATAAATCCGGAATACCTCCATGGACTGCAGTGGAGTTGCTCCAGATATGTGATAACCTAAGTGACATCATTTAGCACACTGTACATAAAAATGACAGGGTGCTGGCTTCTACACTAGAAACACAATAGTCTTTCATCAGATGTATAAATAAAGCAATACCTGTATATAATCTAATTATGCATCTCTTCTATGTAATTTGTCTGTCTTAGTATTTCTAATAAAGTCAACGAACCAGATCAAAGCAGCACACCATCATCAAAACAATTCAGGTTCTTCAAATGAGTTGCAATGCAACATTGTCTCCAAGTTAATATCAGCAGAGTATTTTACTCAACAGTCCATAGCAACAGATTAATAACTGACCAGCAAATCCCCCCTTTTAATATACAACAGAAGTATTTTCAATTAAGTGTTATGTAACATATTCATTCCACTACCAATCTGTGTATTTATTTAAACTCAAAACCTTATTTAAAACAATGATTGTTCATTTACCAGGTCTTTGTTTACATAGAATTCAAACAATACAAAATAACCCATCAGCAATATTACCACAATGGCCTCATAGGTGCAATAAATTAATCTTCCTCTACCTTTTTTATTTTCTCAGTCAAGGATTTACCGCATGCTAATCATATTTCTCAGATGGTGTCATGCACCTCTTGACACTTCATATTCTTTGTGTTCCTCATCTTGAAAAACCTGGTTTCAATCTTTCAACTACAAACAGGGCCTCCACTCCCTCTCTCACGACATTCAAATTCAAAAGTGCCCTTTCAATGTAGTCTTAATACTCTTTCAGGATGAATAAATACCCTTCTATCCCCATTAATCACGTATAACCCATCAATATTATAAGAAGTTTTTATACCCTCCTCATAAAAATACCATCCGTATCTCTCATGAAGAGATCTCAAGACTGAATTCATCCCTTTCAGGACCCTGCTACACATTCAAATTAAAACTGGATAGAAATCAGCTACAGAGTTGTTACACATTATTAAGCACTAACTTTATAGTTGATTGGCTCTTCTTATAGCTGGATAATCATTTTTATTATGTGATAATTACTTTGCATGAGTAGCTGGTCTAAATTTATTGTGCAATTAACCAGTTCATTATGTGATAATTACTTTCCACATGTGGCAGGTCTAAATTTATTGCACAACTGACCAGTTAATTGTGTCATATATGCAATGTGTAGTAGGGGCCTCCAGAGAGTGGTGGGTCAGTTTCTCCCCAGAGGGATGTGGGCAGTGGTGTCCCCCAAGGCTCTGTCCTTGGACCAGTGCTGTTTGATATCTTCATCAGTGATTTGGATGAAGGTGTTGAAAGCACCTTGTCCAAATTTGCAGACAACACTAAACTACGGGGTACAGTTAACACACTGGAGGGCAGGGAGTGAATTCAGGCAGATTTGGACAGACTGGGGAAGTGGGCAGATCAGAACAGGTTGCAATTTAACACGGATAAATGCATAGTGCTGCACCTGGGGAGAAAGAATCTCCAACACACCTATAGACTGGGAGGTACCATTCTGAGCACCACAACAGTGGAAAGAGATCTTGGAGTCCTGGCTGACGCAAAAATGAACATGAGCAATAAGCAAAGCTAACCGCACCCTTCTTGCATCAGCAGGTGCATCATGAGCAGGTCTAGGGAAGTGATAATTCTCCTCTGTGTGGCATTGGTGAGGCCACAGATGGAGTACTGGGTCCAGTTTTGGGTGCTGCACTTCAAGAGGGATGTAGATAACCTTGAGAGGATTCAAAGGAGGGCTACTCGTATGGTTGAAGGCCTGCAGGTAAGACCCTATGAAGACAGACTGGGGGACCTGAATCTCTTCAGCCTCCGCAAGAGAAGGCTGAGAGGCGATCTTGTGGCTATCTAGAAACTCATCGAGGGGGCCAGCAGGGAATAGGGGGCACTCTGTTTACCAGGGCGCCCCTCACGGTTACCAGAAATAATGGCCACAAACTGAAGGAGAATAGATTTAGATTGGACATAAGGAAGAAATTATTTACAGTGAGTGTTGCCAAAATAAGGAATGGGCTTCCAAGGGAGGTGGTGCTTTCCCCTACCTTGGAGGTGTTCAAGAAGAGATTGGATAGGCATCTGGCTGGGGTTACTTAACCCCAGCGCTCTTTCCTGCCTGGAGCAGGGGGTCGGACCCAATGATCTGCCAGGTCCCTTCCAACCCTAGAAATCTATGAAATAAATAACTAAACTTCCACCTTGCTGTATGGCACAGCCAGACCAAAGCAGCTAAAAAGTTGGGTTGGCCTGCCTTTTGATACCAATACACTGGGGTTGTGATCTCAAGATGGTTTGGCCCAGCCTTCAGTTTCCCTATAAGCAGGGAGTAAAAATGGCAAAACCAACTTTCTACAAACTGGCCTAATGGCCATAAGGGGAAAATGCAGGGCACCCAGACTTGAAGTTCAGTTCTGTCTCTACACCTTCTTGATATTTACAAGATAAATAAATGAGGACTTCACAGCTTCCTTTCTGGCATCTTTTGTGGTTCACATGAGGTCCTTATTTGTCAGTATACAATTCATGCCTTGAAAATGACATTAGCCACAGGATGGAAACCAAGAGTCTCGCATATTGTTCTGTTTCGCACAGAAAATTCTTTTTGTTGCAACACTGGATCCTTCCACTACATTGTGGCAATATGCACAATACAAATACATTCCATATACTTCCTTCTCATCCATGAGGACAAGCATTGACAAATACCTTCCCAGTATAACCAACAAGGAGGACATGCATAATACAGTGCTATATTTCTGATCTGTTCATGAAATTGATTGAAGGTTTCAGTAAAGGCACTGAAAATGCCTTTGGTCACATGCTTGTTAGAAACTAGATATTGTTGTCCATAGTTTATACTATTTAAAGCTTAACAGCCATTACTCCAACGATTTCATTTTCAGTATACATGCTTTAGCCCAGCTTCCTAGCTCCTATGGGCTGGGCTGCCTGAACCATGCATATTCTGTCTCCCTGAGTGTGACTAAGGCCACTGGGTCCTGAGGATGCTCAGGCTAAGCAGGGCTTTCCCTCCAACCATTCCTCCTCACATGCAGAGACCACTAAAGCACTCTGCATAACGGATGAGACCATAAAAACTCTCCTGTGCTCTCAGTAGTGGCTTGCTGGCATCTAGAGAGTAAAAGGACGAAGGAAGAAGTATTAGTAAGTATTCCTCCTTTGTGTTTCCAACCGTGCACTTAATGGACACTTTTGACCTCTCTACATGTATAAAAGGTCTTTATATAAGGAAGGGGTGTCATGAATTTTCAACTGCTAATACTGAATTGTTTTCAAAGCCCTCAGAAATAATGAGAAACACAGAAAAACCCCAGAAGAAATTAATCATTCTATTTTCAGAGCAAGGTGTGTGGAAAATAAAGCACATGTGGCACATTCATCAAAGAGAGAAAAAATATTGTATAGTTTTTCGTTGAGTAAGCAACTCATTCTGTGTAGTGAATAAAGCAGGGGTTCCCTGGAACAAATATGCTCAGTTAAGTAGAGACTTCAGTAAATTGCATACACAAAATACGGATGAGCTCAAATTGTTAAGGCTGCTTTAATTCTGATATTTCCTAACCTTTGTGTACTTGACTGTGCACCATCAATAATGGTCTTTCAGCACAATCTATATACACATTCCACCTAGGAAAACAATCAGAAGTATTATATGCAGGAAGGTTGTGTGTTTACCTGAAGGCAAAAAATAATTGCTTTCTATGTTACTGTTTTCAAACTACAGAGTTACGTGAAACTGTCAACTCACATCTCTCATCATTTTGACTGCTTCTCTGGTCCTCCCCAGCTTTCTTGCACACATTGCCAGCCTTCTTTTGATGTATACTAGAACATTGGTATCCCGCCCTGTAGAAGGGGAAAGAAAAAATAATTACAACTAAAACAGGCATTGGTCAGGGATGACCTCCTAGGTCAAGGTATACCTATATACTACTATGGGTATTTTCCAAACTTCTGGGCTTGGCTTGTTTCTGCATGGGGCTGGGAAGGAACTTCCTTCCCCTGCCCTCCCACCACCTGCTACTACATGTGTCAGGATTTTTTTTTAAGCCTTCCTCAGAGACATTGGGTGTTGGCTGCAGCCAAGGCTGGAGATCGTGCCAGGGATATGCCTGTGCTCCTGCTAGGACTTCAATCCAGAGGTTCTTGCCCCTCTATTAAGACCAACTGCCATATTTGGGATCAGAAGGAATTTTACCCCGTGATCAAATTGGTAAAGAATGTAGAGAGTTTTGCCTTCCTTTGTAGCAGGGATGCAGCTTTCTTCCTGGGATCTTGACTGTACTTTTAATAATATTTGCAGCAACAGGACATTGACTGCCATGGTCCCCCTGCTTTATGCGTAGCTGATTAGGACGTTATGTCGTCTGTTGTGCCAGAGTTGACTGTGTTAGACAAAGGATTTATATGGGATGGTTTGGACAGGGACAATACTGCCTCAGGCAGAGGATTAGACTAGATGACCTATTAAGGTCCCTTCCAGCCCTACTTCTCTATGATTCTGATTCGGATAAAGGTCCATTTGGCACTACCAGCCCACAGTGCCCCCTCAGCATTCTTGCTGATCACCAAGGGCATTCTGAGACATTTAATAAATAAATAGCCTGGGCCAAATTCTACAGTAGGTCACATGGGTCTAGATGTGACCCAAATGTGATATATCTTTAGTAAAATCAATGAAACCACTGCAGATATACATTGGCATGAATGACGGCATGTTTGGCTCCACACTTGTCTAATAATCTGTGTTTGTGAAATACAGTCAGAATTCAAGGTGCAGAAAATTTCTAAAAGCAAGATCATTTGAGTATGTTATATGCAGTCATAAGAGTAAAGACTACTCAAGAAATACATAAAATAAAATGTGCAGTTATTAAAGTTAGCAGCCAACTGCTCTTCTTGTCTAATTCTCAAAATATACCTTTC
>NW_005842071.1:1628761-1634087 GCF_000455745.1 Alligator sinensis | reverse complement strand
AAGAGGCTGATACACAGCAGCCACTGACTTTTGCATTTGGCTTTGCCTGGATTATTAGGAAATTGAGTAAAGTGAACCCTAGGTGTAAAAGTCCCCTTTCCCTGATAATAACAGTGGAAATTCATCTTCAGCCTCTGTTTTATGCAACTGTTGTCTTATTTCTTGTGGTGATGATCTCCTTCAGGCCCCAAAAGCAGCCAGTTATGAATGTCAATGTAACAGGATGCAGATATAGTAATCCAAGAGAAAGGAAAATGACAAGGTACCAAAAAAGGCATCAAAGAAAGTAAACAGCCACAGCAATAGCTCTCTTGGAAGAGAATTCTTATTCTCTTTGTAAGACTTCAGGATCATTCTCTCACTATTGTTATAGTACAGATTCTTAACTTGCTTTTCAACCTACAGGAAATGTGCATATAGTTAATAATCTGAGAAATATAACACACCTGCTACAGATTATTTTTTTTGTATAATATGTAGTCTGCAAAGATTTTAGCGTACGGTTCTAACATTTCTGACTCACTTGTAATAAGAACAAGATGTCTGCTGAAAACATTCCAAGTGCCTACAAATTATTTTAAAGTGAGATTATATTTTTCAAATAGATTAAACAACAGGTTGAAAGGTTTGATTTTAGAAGAGAAAATAAATAAAGTAGAATAAGGGTTTCATTCAGCTGTATTTTATATTATGTAATTTCTTATCTCTGTATAGATTTCTATATATTTAATAAAAGTCTTATTAGTTACATCTGTTTTCAGTCCCTTTATATAGTGTAACTAACAGGTATACTTTTCAAACTGGGACTCATAATTAAGCTGATTGAAGGAAAGGTAAAATATATTTAGCTATTATAAAATCAAGATAGCCCTTTAGGCCAGGATTTTCAAAAGCGACTAGAGATTTTGGATCCTTAACCTGAGACGCCTTAAAGGGTGTGTTACTTTCTAAAAGGCAGCCCTCTTCAAAATGTCTTGGAATTGGAGACCCAAAAATGTAGGCATCCAAAATCATTCTTGAAAATCATTGCATATTGTAAATAATACCTTGGGTGTGAGAGAATGTATGTGCACATTCACATATGTAGGCATTTGCTAGTGTTCAAGAAAGGACATCATGAACCCCTCTTGTAAATGAGTACAGGTTTTCCTTGATTTATGTGGGTTCCGTATATGCAATTTCACTCCTATGCGATGACCCTTTTTATACCCCAAATTCGTTATATGCGAGGTAAATTCACTCTTATACAATTGGCTCCGGGGCTCCACTTGTACCCACTCGCTCCAGCTCCTGGGCTGTGCCATGCCGTGATACTCCTGAGGCCACTGCAGCAGGGACTGGGGTGAGTTGGCACAAGCAGAGGCCCAGAGCACAGCAAAGTAAGTCTGTAGGGGAAGGGGCGGGGGTGGGGCACAGCACGTTGGCTGCTCCCAGGCCTGCAGCAGGCAGCAAAGCATAGGAAACTGTGAATGGGTGTGGGGTGCAGGACGGGAGGTGGGGCCAGCTCTTGCTGCTATGCATACCCTGGGAGGGCTGCAGGCTGGGGGGCTGTGCCAGGCTCTTCCCAGGAGGGCACATGCCCCTGGAACTGCATGTGGGAGGAGAGCAGGCTGCCGCTGCAGGCTGCTCTTCCTGGCACTTGGCAGCAGCACTGCAAGGGCAGGTTTGGGGGGGGGGGCGCGATGGTGAATTTTGGACTGGCAGCAGCCCCTCACCCATTGTCGTGGTCCACCACGAGCACCAGGAAGAACCCAGTTTCGCTGCCAGCCCCAGCCTGCAGTGACAGCCTGCTCTCCTCCTGCGCACTGATCTGGGGGCACACGCCCCCCGAGAAGAGCCCAGCACAGCCCCCCAGCTTCCAGCCCTCCCAGGGTGCACATAACCCCTGCCCTGCACCCACTCACAGTTTCCTCTGCTTTGCTCCCTGCTGCAGCCCTGGGAGTGGCCGACGGGCTGAGCTGCTCCCCTCTCCTCATCCCATCCCTAGACCCAGCCTTACTACCTCCCTCTCTCATAACCGTGGGAATGTATCACTATTTCTTACATTGTAAACTGGGTTCCCTTTCTGCAAATTCAATTTATGCGCAGTTTTACAGGAATGCATGTACCACGTAAATCAAGGGAAACCTGTAACATTCTTATATCTTTCCACGCCAAAAGATTAATAAAAGCCCTAAAAAACTGAGTAATGCATATCTTGTATTATAGTTCTGGGTATGATTGGTAAACCACATCCAACTAGAGAGCCTGGTGGCAACATGGTGGGGCTACTGGCAGGGTAGCTCCTATAAAATATCACAATGCTGCAAACTCCAGAGTAAGGTGAATATAGCATGCCTCAAAACCCTAGCTCCCACTGCCTTGGGGGCACTCCTTGGTTGGAGAAAGGCTAAGAGACATCATCCTGATAGATACGTGCCCTTGTTCATTTGGCCAGGGGTCGGCAAACACAGCCCATGGACTAAATCTGGCCCTCCAAGGGATTTCACTTAGCTCATGGCAGATCCCTCAGCACCACCTGGCCCAGGCACAGACACTGCTCTCCAAGCTGCCAGGCTGCACTCGTGGCCACGTACAAGCTGTGGCTGCGCGCATGCATGCAGCAACATTAATGCATTTATTGGCAACATTAATCAGCCACATCAGCTAAAAAACCTAATTGCTAATAATGTAAATTTTCCTTTTATTGGTGCTAATACGATATGAACCGATGTATCAGTGCACCTCTGTAATATAGCATCTTAACTTTTAACACTTCCCCTTGTAACGGTTCTTATGATCTTTTCTGTACAAAGCTCTCAGGCCTCCATCATTTGAATAAAGTTATGTTAAAAATGTAATTAAACTTCAATAAGGCAGAAATAGTTCATCTGCCAGAAATAGAATGTTTCTTAGTTGTTTCATATTCCTAGAAATGCATAAAACACTGACATAGTCCTTTCCTTCACAAACATTTTGGCAGCCTGATAAAATAATAAATGAACCTGAAGATTCTAAGACTGAGTGAATGCCACTAGCAGTGTAGCAGTACCAGCAGAAACTAAAAGCCCTGGGAGCCTAGAACCCCCAGAACAATTTAAGTGGAAGGGTGGCTGGGCTGTGCTCTCCTTCCAGACCCATCACTCAGATCCAAGCTGTGCACAGTCATCCTCAAGAAGCATGACAAACCCAGCATATGGTCAGCATAATTCTGACCTTCCTACCTTGGGGGCAGCACATGGGAAAAGGAACTAGGACTTTCCTCACTTGTGGTGGAGAAGCATGGGTGGACAAAGAGAAATGAGAGAGGAGACTGACTGTTCCTGCCCACTGAGCAACTGCCAGACCCCGAACACAGTCTATTTGGGGCTGTAAAAGTCAAGCACTCAAAACTTAAGAAATATGAGACACGGTTGCCTGGACAACATTAATTGAGCTCCCTTGTGTACATACCTTAGGTCTCAATCTTTAAGTACCTGACTATTTTTTGTAGAACTTCAGTGTACAGGATGGATGCACCAGGGAGCTGAGGCAATGATAAATCTTCTTAAGTCTGAAAATGCTTGGAGAGCTTGGGTACTGTAAATTCCCATTTTCTCAAAAATTAACAAAGCATTGAATAAGTATCATCCTAAATATTATTTTAGATAATAGCAATAATATTAAGGATATTATTTTTTATATTATATCTAGTAAGGATATTATTTTATATCAGAAGCTTTAAGCAACTTCCCATTTCATGTGTTTGGAACCAAAGTTGGGAGAGCTCTACAGAAAATTCCACTGTGAGCCAAGTTGAAATTCAATCTTCCAATTATGTGAGTTTGGGTCCTAAGGAACCAAAACATGCCCTAATATGTTAGTATTTGTATTTATATTCTTTTTCAGTTTTTTTGCTTTGCTTGGGACAGACATTCATAGGACAGAAACAGCTGTGGCATTGTAGGATAGAACATTTATTGTTGGTGGCAGCAATTTATTTTATGCATTGCTAGGTATATGAAGCAACTAAGAAATATTCTATTTCTGACAGATCAACTTACAGCCTTACTGAAGTTAAATACATTTTTAACATAACTTTATTTTACAAAGTGTAGATAAATGCTCCATGTTACTCCAATTGTTTTTTTCATTTTATTTTGTTTTTGTACTACCACATCAGGACATTTTTCAGAGTATGAGGGCATTTCAGAAACTAACAGCAATTTCTAAATAAAAATATTTTGTGTGCAATGACATATTCTGGGGCCATATCATTTCTCTACATAGTCTTAAATGATGAGTGGTGGGACCCTACCTACGACTGGGCGGCGGGCATTTGGGGATACACCCTATATAGAAGAGACAGGACAGAGAGGAAAGGTGGGGGGGTTGCGCTCTATGTCAAAGAGCACCTCACATCATCAAGGATTAGCTTCAGGTTAGAGGAGGGTTGGGCAAAAACACTATGGGTCAAATTACAAGGGGGGCATGGCGAAAGGGACCTTACGGTGTCTACTACAGACCACCCAACTAGGGGGAAAAGCTGGACCAGGACTTCTCCAGTCAGCTTATGGAGGCAGTTAGGTCAACGGATGTTATTGTCATGGGTGACCTAAACTACCCAGACATTTGCTGGGAGGAGCAGACAGCCAGGTCTGACTGCTCGCATAGGTTCCTGGCTGTATTACAGGACCTTCATCTTATCCAGGAAGTGCACAGCCCCAGTAGGGGTAACGCCTTGCTGGACCTGGTCCTGGCCATGGGTGATGACCTGGTGAGGGGACTGCAGGTCCATGACGACCTGGGCAATAGGAATCATCACCTGCTGGATTTCACTATCCAACGCAGGGTCAAGGGCTTACACCAAAGCTAAAGCCCTTGACTTCAGAAGGGCTAACTTCAATGAGCTTAGGAGACTAGTGGGGGAGGTACTGAGGGCCCAGAAGGTAGAGGAGATGGGAGTCCACGAGGGATGGTCGTACCTTAAGGGGGCGATCCTCCAGGCCCAAAGGATGACAGTCCCTGAGAGAAGCAAGGTGGGTAAGAGTGTTCAGAAACCCCCTTGGCTCAGCAAGGGCATTCAGCAATGCCTGAGGACTAAAAGGGGGGCATACAACCAGTGGAAGGGAGGAGTTCTCCTCCTCGGCCCATGAGTGTAGGAGGGCTATTAGGAAGGCCAAGGCAGAGATGGAACTCAGGCTAGCGTCCAGGATTAAGGACAATAAAAAGTCCTTTTTCAAGTACATTGGGAGAAAAAAAGAGGGCACCAGGCAATGTAGGGCCCCTGCAAGACGCAAACGGTAATCTTGTGGCTAAGCCAGACAAGAAAGCTGATATTTTTAACAGTTTCTTTGCCTCTGTTTTC
>NW_005842071.1:1605150-1627338 GCF_000455745.1 Alligator sinensis | reverse complement strand
GCAGGGGGTCAGGCTAGATGATCTGTTCAGGTCCCTCCTGACCCTAGCTACTATGAAACTATGACTTTGTTCAACAATACTACCATCACTGTTCCACACTGCTGCGTAGGTTTCCCACTTTGCTGCAGATATACAGTGTGGACAGCCATTTTGCCATTAATTTCTGAAACAGCCTTGTATTTATTCTAACAGTATCAATATGACCCTGGTGAACAGGTCTACATAGCTTTAAAATCCAAAGTTTATTTTACAGGTGGCATGAAGCAAATCTTACAGCTGATGCACAGAATAAGAAATAGATACTGCTCACAAACATTTATTCCTTCTAGACAAAGTTTCTTGTCCACACCCCAGCTTTATTACTCACGTAGTAACCAGCAACAATATCAGTCTAACCCTTCAAAATTGCTAGCTATTTTGGATGCCCAAGTTGAGACACCTTAAAGGGGACTGCTTTTCCCAAGGAAGGTTGTCCTGTACTTCCTGAACGTCAGGAAATATGTAAAGTGTTTTACACAAGACACTAAATTCACTAAACACTTCTGAAAATTTAGGCCCTAGTGATCATCCTAGCATTGCAAGTGTTGCTGACTTCCTGCTGTGACTCTGAGAAGGGACAACTAATGATGACTTACCATACTTTACTCCTATCACTGCCGAGGTAGAGATAACAGCAGGCAAAAACACAGACATAAAACATAAAGAGTCAGAACCTGCGGGATCAAATTCCATCTACCACGAAAGACGGTGGGTCTGATTCTCTGTTGCCTTGCACCTAGTATAGTCATTTATACCTGTACAAAGTGAGGGATTTTGTTTACTTTCATTTTGTAGAGGAGTAAATAACTACACAATGTGCAAGGAAATGGAAAAAAGTCTAGTTTAAAGAGAAGGCTTCCAGGTGGACTGAAGAAATGCTCTTACTGTGTTGAGCTTCATACTGAGCTCCATGGTGCTGTAATTGCTGACTACGTCTGTAACAGCCTTCTCCTGCTTTCAAAGCCTGCTTAAACAGCTTCTCTGCTTCCACAATAGTTGTTGCTTCTTCTTCAGCCAAGAGAATGTAAGCAGTGGCACACCTGTCAATGAGATCACCAACAAAAAACAAAAAACCATGAGAAAATGAATTCAATTTGTCATTATCAAACACAAAGCAATCCAGACACACAAGGGCATATCAGATGAATAAGAGATTGTGTCTTGTTCTTGATAAAGCTGCATAAAGTAAATACATTAGTTAGGGGTGCACTGATAGAGATTTTTTTGGGCCAATATTGATGACTGATTTTTAATGCGCCATATCAATCCAATTGCCGATATGCAGCCAGGCAGCGTCCGGTTGATAAGCCTGTTGTGGGGGAAGGGGCAAGGTGGGAGGAAGGAGCATGGGGGGCAGATTGAGGCTCCTGCAGCGAGGGAGGGAGCGGGGATGGCAACAGGGCAGGGGCAGGTGCTGCACAGCTGGGGTGGGGCAGGGTGTGGGACGAAGCCACGGCTCATCCAGGGTATGAGGCAGCTCCCACCATTGCATACACCCCAGGAAAGCATGAAGGGTGTGTGCCCCCCAGATCTGTGTGCAGGGCAAGGGTGGGCTGCCACTGTGGGCTAGTGTCAGAGGTGGTGCCAGCCTTTTCCCGGAGGGGGGACTGAGCCAGGCTGCACGCGGGGTGGGTGGAGGCAGCACTGCTACAGGGGGACTATGGAAAATGTTGTGGTGGCTGCGGCCCACCCTGCAGCCGCCCTCCCAGCACCTCTGCCATCTGCCCCAAGCACAGCCCCAGGCCAACCCCCACACTGAGAAGAGCCAGGCACTGTCCCCAGCCCAAGTCCGTAGCAGCAGCCCACCCTCACCCCATGCACAGATCCGGGGGGTACATGCCCCTCATGCCCTCCTGGGGTGCATGCAGTGGCAGAAGCTGCCTCCCCTCCCCATATCCCCCAGATGAGCCGCCCATGGCTCTGTCCCATGCTCCACCATGTCCCAGCTATGAAGTGCCTACCCCAGCCCCAGAACCAGCCCCACTCCTGCCCTCACTGCAGCGGCCTTAGTCTGCCCCCTGCTCCTTGCACCACAACAGACTTACCAGCCACTTGCTACTCTCCATGCTGCCGGGCTGTGCTTCTGGCCGCCTGTGTGCTGCACTGTGGCTGCGCATGTGCATGCAGCATTTATTGGTGACATTATCAGCCACATCAGTCAAAAAAAGCTGATTGCCGATAATGTCAATTTTCCTTTTTATCGGTGCCAATACAATATGGGACCAATGTATTGGTACACCTCTAACATTAGTCGTCAGAGTCCACCTCCTTATTTATCGAGAGTAGAGTTATACTACTAGAGTTGTTTCACTGAAGCTAGGGAAGCCATTCATGAAAGAAGGTACCATACTAGATGGTCTCAACTCTGGCCTCACAATAACAAGTAAATAGACATGAGAACTTCCAGTGTTGTTACTGTTAGCATTTTCTTTCAGATATCCTTGACATTAAATTAAATGTTACTATATTGAAGGAAAACAAAAAGAGCAATTCCCACAAGAAAAAGAAATACAGGATATAGCCATAGACTCCCAAGCACTTAAAAGTATTTTACATTCATTCAATAGTCAGTTAGAAAAAAAATGAGAAAGAACCATAGCTAAGAGAAAGTAGAGGAAATACCATTAACAATAGACTGAAAAGTGAAATCCATAGCTCAGCATGTCAGTCAGACACAAGCCACAACGCACAGGTTGAAGACAGTCATTGCTTAGGAATCCAACAGGGTATCACTGTGTGTACCTCCCTATTCCCTACTCCCCTTTGCCCTCAAACAGACTGCACTAGCCTGGAAACTCATTTAACCAGGCTAAAGTAGGAACTAATTTACGGACCACTGAATCAATGGGAAGATTAACAGTGAAACAGCCTTCAGAGCAAAGGCCAAAGGGCCTATACTGCACCTAAAAAATAAAGGAGAATATGACTAGGTTTTAGGAAAACCATCAGGGAGTTTTCAACCTACAGTAGTATCGATATATATTGATAAGTGTCTACTACAACTACAGTATACAGTTCTGTCTTTCCTGCCAGCATCAGGTCTTTCTTTGACAGTTCTATTATTATGAATAAATATTTCTGTGGCAAAAATTACTGTCCTAAACTATTATCCAATTGACTGTTAAATATCAGGAAATAATTCCAATGTTGGTATCACTCACTCATTCAATTCCAAGGCTTCATGTGCTGCAGAAATTCTGGCTTGGGGGTTTCTCTCTCTCCACGCTTTCTGCATAACTATGTAATAAAACAAAGCAAATAGAGGCATATCATTACAGAATGAACAAGGAGAATTAACTGCACAACAATAACTAGATAAATTGCTTTCAGTTGGACTCACTGTGGAACATTTCACAAACCAGGAAATTCAGACAGTCACTCAGAAGACACATAATCAATTTATTATGTTGCTCTCCTCAATCCCCATGTTTATTCTTTCATTTAATTAAACCTTTTTTCACCAATAAATCTAGCCAAGAGTTGTTCATGAACTGAGCTACACAGCTGTAACAATGGGAGGGAGAAAACACAAGGACTCTTTTTTCCTTGCAAGGTAGGATCCCTAATGCTTAGAAAAATACTAGGGGAGAGGGATCAATTACCTGTACTAACTCCCTTGCCACTGCTTCAAGCGAGTATTATCCGAGATGTTACATGGATGCAATATATTATTGAATGCATTAACCAAGAAATATTTAATACAGCTAATATCTTATACCAAAGCTTGTTATAAATTTTCAGCTTCTGTGTTTCCCTAAAGTTTGATTTTCAGTGAACCAAAGAAGTGTTCACTTTTTTTACTTCAGTTACATGGTTATAGGTTCATATAAAGTGAAAGCCATATGGGATCCTGAGCATGTACAATCGCATCGCATGCACGGAAAAAATTGGGAAAGCCAAGGCACAATCTGAGATGCAATTGGCAAGGGACATAGAAGGCAATAAAAAAGGATTCTACAAATATTTCAGAAGAGAAAGAGCTAAGAAACTATATGTCCCTTACAGAATGTAGAAGGCAATCTAATTATGGGTGATGCAGAGAAGACTGAAGTATTTAAAGCCTTTTTTACTTCAGTCTTCACAAACAGGGGAAGCTACCAGATGATAAGTGCATTTAGCAGCAAAGACTGGGACAGAGACAAACAGCCTAGAGTAGTAGAAGAACAGGTAAGGGATTATTTAGAGGAGCTAAATGCTTTCAAATCAGTGGGGATACTGAAGAAACTGAATGAGGTAATTTCAGAACTACTGGCTATCTTCTTTGAGAACACATGGAGGTTGGGTGAGATCCTATATTGGCAAAGGGCAGATACAGCACCCATATTTAAGAAAGGGAAGAAGGAAAATCCTGAGAATTACAGAGCAGTCAATCTGATCTCCATACCTGAAAAGATCATGGTTCTCAAGTAATTTATTTCAAAGTACCTGGAGAAAACAAGGTGATCAGGAACATCCAGCATGAATTCACACAAAGAAAGTCATGCCTGACCAACTTGATTTCCTTCTACAATAAGGTAATAGGTTATGTGGATGGGGGGAGAGCAGTGGATATGATCTATCTTGACATTAGCAGGCTTCTAACCATGTCTCTTATGACATTATCCCTAATAAGTTAAGGAAATACAGACAAGATGAAAGCACTGTCATGTGGATACATAAATGGTTGGATCATTGTGCTCAATGAGTAGTCATCAATGGCTCAATGCCTAGTTCAGGGGAGGGTGGTTCCTCAGCATAGGAGGTTTGTCCTATGTCCACTATTTTTTAACATCTCCATCAGAGATCTGGACAACAGGACTGAGTATACACTTAGCAAATCTCCAGATAACACCAAGTAAGCGGAGTTGCAGACATTCTGGAGCAAAGGGCTAGGATCCAGAATGACCTGGATAGTTTAGAGAAATGGTCTAAGATCAATCATGAAATTCAACAAGAACAAAAATAAAATCCTGCACATGGGATGGAATAACTGGTTGCACAGATACAGTCTGGGGAATGACTGGCTAGGGTGCAGTATTGTAGAGGAGGACCTGGGGGTTACAGTAGATCATAAACTGCATATGAGCCAAGAGTGTGCTCTTGTTGCAAAAAAAGCCAATAGCACCCTGGCTTGTATTAACAGGAGTGTTACTTGCAAATCAGGGGAGATGATTCTTCTACTCTATTAAGCATTAGTGAGGCCTTACCAGGAGCACTGTGTCCAGTTTTGGGTCCCATATTTCAAGAAGGATATGGACAGAACAAAAATCATTAGGGATATGGACAGCAACAAAAATCATTAGGGAACTGGAAAGTATGATTTATGAGGAAAGGCTGAAAGAACTGGGTTATTTAATTAGGAGAAGAGAAGACTGAGGGTTGATTTGAAAGGCACTATAAAGAGGATGGTGATGGGCTTTTCTCTGTGGTCACAGGAGACAAGGCTAGGAGCAATGGTCTCAAACTGCAGCTGGGGAAATTTAGGTTGGAGATTAGGAGGAACTTTCTGACTATGAAGACAGTCAAGCAATGGAAAAAATGCTTGACTAGACAGGCTGTGGTATCTCCATCTCTGTCAATTTTCAAGAGCAGGTTGGACAGGCACTTGGCTAAGGTGGTTTAGTCAGGGATGATCCTGCCTTGAGCAGGGAGCTGGACTAGATGCAAGGATCCTTCCAGCCCTACTTTCTGATGATTCTATGAACTTGCCACAATGTATCAGTTAATAAATGAACTTGTATTACTGCTGTGTGTGTCAGAACCCACTGCAGGAAGTAGGGACGCTTGAGCTCCTTTTGAATGGCTTTAGTGAAAAATACAAAATACAGCAATTTTTTTCTCAAGCCATACATTCCTCATAACTAAATAGTTCCTTGTGAAAATTGCAAACCCTGATAATCTAACTCACCTAGTCCCTATTTTACCCATAGGGTGAACCACTGAGGTGTGATCATATATTTGACTTTGTTGATTAATCTCAGGCTCCTGGGAGATATTAAAACAATGATGTGGTTAGGATCAGAGAAAGTTTATGGTCCATCCTAAGCTCATACCACTGCAGAACTTCCCCCAGCTGAAACTGGAGAGGAGGCAGCTGTGTCCCTGACCCAAGGCTGCCAGCAGCCCAGAGGTGGTTCCAGACCTGGGACAGCCCTGTGTCCAGTTCAAGACCCAGGCCCAGGGCTGACAATCAGCTGATTATTGGCCCTCAGCCCCATAGACGTAGGGCAATCAGCTGTTTGTTTCCCCAGCCCTGGACAGCCTTGGGGCAAGTTGCAGACCCAGGACTAACAATTACCTGACTACTGGCCTCAGTCCTGGGTTTATGGCACCATACAAATGAGCTACAAAAATGTTCAGCATATTTTGTGGCCTATCTTTATGGCTGGTTTGCCACTTTATGCTGCCATGAATTTGCTGTATGTGTAGAACAATGACTATTTATGGCACAATTAACACCTTAATCATACCATAACAGTAATGTGTGCCAGAGGCCTCAGACTGCTGATCATGTGGGACAAATGTCATTGTGAACCCAAGTCTAAAACTTCCATTACCCTCCTGGCAGGAGTTCATTTGCTTACTGGCATCTGCAGGTCGTAAGTGATCCGTGTCACATGTAAAGAACGTTTGATGATCCTGTGCTGAAAGATTCATATCATAGTAAGTCAAAGGTTCTCTTCCTGTCACCCATGTATACCTGCAAAGTACCAATAAATTAGATGAAATGATACATTTACAGAAAAAGGAGAATGCTGGAAGTTAGACATGGAATCGACCTACTAGCTCATCTAAACCCACTCGCAATTAATGTATAATTGCTCCCAACATTACATTACCGTTACTATAATATCTTCAAAATACTAGGAGATTATACATAGGTTAACTGGTATTGTGAAAAGAACCAATCAGAAAAGTACATACTCGTATTGGAAAAACCCTACATGACTAGGTACTCAGCTACAATCAATTTGAACTTGCTGTTAAGAAATATCGGATATGTTAAAAACTTGTAGCTGCTCTAACAATGTAAATGAACTCATGAAAATGGATTTAAATTCCTTCCCATTCATAAACATTTAGAAAATAGATAATGCAGGTTGAAAACTTGGGGCATAACTACATTCCATTCAGGCTAAAAACAAATCCTGGTATTATCCAGGGTCTGACTGTCCCAGGCATGACTTGCATCAAAACAGGTGCAGCACACCTGTTTACACATGTAGCTTGAATGGCAATTAACTCTATTTAGTCCTGATTTGGCAGGGAGGTTATCTTGGTACTTTACAGGTGCTTAAAGTGGGCCAATGAGCTTGTAAGTTCGTAAGATACAAGAATAAAAGGCTTTGTGGTGGGCAGGGGAGGAGAATCTAATGTCTGCCTTTAGCTTCAAAAGTTATTTTCTATGGTATCTCTGTGCAGCTCACCACAAATCTTACTGAACAAATGAAGGTGCAGTTCCTAATTTAATACTATATCTGCATGGAAAAACACCCACCGGTTATACTCAGCTCCTCTGAAAAGGTTTAATGGATTTCGCCAGACTTTGCATTCTGTCACAATGATAAGCAAAAACACATATTAATAAATTGTAGCAAAATTACAACTGAATGTTTAACTTTAGCAGACACATCAATTATTCTATAACAAGTCAGCTTTTATTTCCCATGAATCCAAACATAAAAATCAAAAGGTCAATTTTTGATTTTTCAATCAATAGGTCAATTTATCTGCAGCTTGATTTTCTGCCTCTTATCCCTTTCAAACAATAATTTCATTATAATTTATTGTTAACAAATGATATCATACAAAACAGACTCTTAAGGAAGCTCTAAGTGTCAAATTAAAAAGATAATTCTGACTAGTGCCAGGATTCACTTTTACCATAATGTGGAGTGAGTGGGATCAGATCTGGGATTAGTGTGTTGAAAAACCTAGAATTCACTTGGTCTTGTAGCTTTGTTCTTTCTACAAGAAAACTTCACTGTCTTGTTAATATTGTAAGATTCTTGACTACACTTGCCTGTTTCAATTCCTCCTCAGTTTCTGAAGGAGGAAAAAAAACCATGGGCACCAATCGCCCCAGGACTGAGAAGGGATGCTAGGATTATTGGCAGAGGAAAGCTAGCGTCAAAGGCTTGGGAGCTTGAAAAAAGTTTCATACAGCTTGGTCCTCTTATAAAAATAAAATTAAAAGAAAATTTCTGTCCACCCATATCCAAATCCATCTCACAGGAAAGGGGCATACCAGAAAATGTATAACAATAACTTAATTTAGATCAGAGTTTACAGGATTTGTAAAATGAATTCCTAAAATCTCCACATACAAAAGCCGGATTCTGATTTCACTCACACACGTTTTACACCAGAATAATTCCCTTGACTACAGTGAAGTTATTCCTGATTTATATAATGGGCTTGATGCTGGTGTCATTTTCAACATTTATAACCAAAGATTCAGGGATGGTAGCAAGTTGCTTTGCTACCTTTCATTGTACAAAATGATATGTGAGTCACTGAAATAATTCATCATACTTCATTTTAACAGCAGTGTGGTGTCTCAGACATTTGGTCAGGCTACTTTCCATTAGAAAATGTTAACCTGGAAATTTTCTGCAAGGGAGTTTCAAAGACAATATATCATTCAGCAAGATATCACTGAAAAAAACTACAGTGGGATGATAAGTCAACAACATACCTAATTTAGACACCTTATAACATAGACCTGAGGATTAATACAGTCCCATGACACTCATCATGTCACAGTAAGAAGTATATATAATATACAGAATGGGAGTTAAGCAGTGCTCTTTTTTCATGAGCAAGTCTTTCCGCCTCTGCTATATTACAGGCTTATCAGGTGGGGGGTAGAAGGGCAGGGAGAAAAATTTTCTCATGTGGCTATGTGTGAACACATCACAGGGAGTAGTAGGTTCTCGGAGGATCAGTTCATACATTAGATAGCACAAAGAAGGCATTTTATGACTTGTTATGGCAAGAATAACAAGTTTGGTAAGGAAAAAACCATAGGTAAAGAATTCTCCGCATCAAATTCTGTGCTGACTAAGGATGTAAATATCAAGTCATTAGGCCACCTGCTGTTTTCCTCTTTAAACTCATAGGCTATGGGTACTAGATCCCCCTTCCTTCCCCCTCCCCCCCCACATGCCCTGCCACCTTCCCATTCCTCCTGAGACACTATGTGGTTTCCCCTCCCCACCTTCCAGACTGCTCCCCGCACCGCATTAAACAGTAACTGGTAAGCTAACTGATTACCACTGGGCTTATTGATTAAATGATTAATAGTTTAACTTTCACATCCCTAATGTTGACCTCTTCCAGATCAGGGAAGTGGGCCCCTCAAAGCAGCAAGATGATATTAAGTCTTTACTTGTTTCCTTGCTGGTGTCCTTTCTTTAAGATTCAGAGAGATCTTCCTTGGCCCAGAGCCCAAGTGAGGTGTGACAAATAATAGCAGAAGCACTCAGATATGAATATGGTTATGGAGTAGTGGATTTCTGCTTTATTTAAAATAGCTGAAATCCAACACATCTGGACTTCTAAGGAAAGTCAGGTGAACAAGGAAAAAAAGAAAGTAAACTTTCTCTTGGAAAAAAAGAAAGTAAACATAAATGCACTGGAAGGTACAAAAAACAATTTCTCTTTTTGAAAAAAAAATTAATTGATCTCAGTATTATATTCTAGTACCAAAATACTGCACCTTGCCGCAATGAAAACAACACCATGAACAAATAAATGCTTCCATATCCATGTACAAAGTGACACAGCAAAGCATTTACAGCATATCTGTGAAGCATGAATTCAAGCCTTGCTCTGCCCTCATGCTGAAGGTTACATCCAGTCCAGCCAGTTGGAAATGGACTGGGTAATCAAGGGCAGCCAGACACAACACCAACTACATCATTCTGTTGGGAGCATGGATTACAGGAACTCATGTGTCTTAGCCATGGTACCCTGAAGACCATTAGGACTTATGACCTATTTTATTTTATGTCTAAATGATGATAGCAATGAGCTAATGTCAGATGTGTAATTAAATGTTCTGGTTATTCTGACTGCAAACAGAAATAGTTAACAGTGGGCGCACCTACACAAGACGTTTACTGAGGAGCTACCTAATTAGTACCACAATAAAGTCTCTGCTTCTATACATGCAGCCGTATTAGGCTGCAGTAAACTAATAAACTCTACCATAGGAAAGTACTTGTAAATACAAGTACTATCCTACTGCGGAGTTATTTACTGCACAGCAATGCATGTTTAGACACTGATAGGGCTGGCTGGTGTTTCAATGCACCGGACAGCTTGTCCGCAACATGCTGAGCTAGGTTGGAGCGAGGGTGCTTCAATGCAGGGGATGTCTGCCAGCTAAACCTGCACTAAAACACACTCATGCCCCAGCCAACCCTGCTGAAACATGTTGATCTGGGTCAGAGCAACCATGGGCTAACAGGCTAACCCCCTGGGCCTCCTGGCAGCCAAGGCTTCTCTGGCAATATGTGCCAGAGTTTACAGTTTTGAATTAACTGCCCGTGTAGAGACATGCCCACTGACTTGATGACTGTGATGTCATTCTTTTTGCTTTATCATCTAGATTTAAAGTTATGAGGATTGATCCTTGAGTACACAAGAAGCCAACGCACTCAACTGGGGATATAAGAAAGGGAAAAAGGTGTGTTAAGGTATAGAAACATGTACCATTTAGACTGGTTTAAATGCAGTTTAAACCTGAAGCGGACAGGTGCACTATAAACTGGTTTAAAGATGCCTGGAATGGTTAAAAATTGTTCCTGAAAAATCAAGCCTTCTTTTGGAACAGCTCACTGTGAACCAGGTCAATGTCTTGTGTGGACATCAAATATTCCATGATACAGGTTTGGTTATTCCTCCAGGTATCCCATGCTGCATCACTCCCAGAGGCAAAACTGACCAGGACTGCACATGGGGCAGTCCCCCTCCTCCTCCCTCTCTCTACCTTCTCAGGCTCCAGTAGCATGCAGTGTCCAGGAGCAGCAGCTGAAGTTCTCTGCTGTTGAGGGGAGATGTCACCTCATGTTTTTACAGCTGATGCCCATGTTGACCACCCAAAAAAATCCTATTTTCAGCATCAACACAACAGGATGACATCTCTCCCCAGCAGCAGCGGCCTCTGCCATTCCACACGGCTACATTTCTCAGAGTGCTCTTCACTGACTAACACAGAAGCTGCTCCTGCTGCTTCCTTCCCAGGCTGGACCCAGAAGGGCAAGGGAAGCAGGGCATGGGAAGAAGGGAAGGCATCCCTGATTCTATTCCAGCACCCTCCTCCAGTAGGCAGCACCCAGGGCTCCTGCCCCACTTGCCCATCCATCCCTGTACTATTGATCACTTCTTGCCATACTCATTGCTTTAAATGGCCATTTTGGTATATGGTCAGAACTCTACTGCCCCTTTTTTCACCTTTTGTTTGCACTTTTTGAACCAGTGAGATCCCTTGCACTATTTGGCCAATAAAAGCCATATTTCTAATAACTAGCTGTGTGCTCCCTCCCTAATCAACTGTGCCCCCCTCATTATACTCTCCCCAGCTTTTTTTGGAAGTCCTTTTGGTTCTCTTGTAGAACGGCTTTTTAAAACAATTTTCAGGATCTATGATATACACTGAAAATCAAGAGTTCCTCCAGCTGTTTCCTAACAGCAAAACTCTGAGCCAGAATGTGTCTCTTTAGTCAAAATACCGTTTACTGTTTTAAAATGAAGTATATCCTTCAGAACTGAACTGAGATTGAAAGTACTGATGCATACAGGCAGGTACGTCAATAGTTTTCCCATGTACCCCGATAAGCTGCACTTTATGCATGGCACAACATACTGCAGCTATTCAAGTCTTTTCACTCTCCTCAGATGGGAAGGTCAGCAGCCAGTTTGCTCTGCTACTTGAAGACCTCATACTGTATACAACATTTAGTGCTTCAGTTTTCAACTGTTTTTGATCCAAGGCATACCTTGGAAAATACCAGGTCATAACTGTCACCCATTTCTTGACTACAGAAATATAATAGAGCAATTCTGCTGGACTCAAGAGGAGTTCAATAGAATGTGGTCAGAATATTTTTGACCCTATGGATTCCTATTGTAAATCTCTGGGTTTAGCTTGTGAATCATGTAGGTTTTTCCACATGTAATACGGTTAATATTGCATACCCTCCCACACCCTTAAAAGGATTTCACAGCACCCCAAAGTGCACTAGTTGACACACACTGATCTGGTGGAAAGCAAGATTGCTGAGGCCATGAAACTCATTTACTTGTGAACTAAACAGTTTTTGATGAACAGGGATGAAATATGTGCTTTATAAAAAATTAACAAGAAACATGATGGAAGTTACTGACCCAGTTAATGTACCAGGCTCCAAACACACGCCCCTCCTCAGTTATTCAGTTTGTTTATTTTCACATTTTCCTCATTTCTTTAGTTTTGATACATTTTTATAGCTTACAGGAGACAAATAATTCAATCACAATTGAAACAGGCACAACAATCCCAGTGAGAGTTAAACAGGTTTCTAGTACTAAAATACAAAGTTGAACAGCAAAGCAGAGCCAAAACAGCTCTATAAATGTAAATGACTGCTGCTTTCTTAAAAAATATCTACACTTCTTGAAAAGCTTCACGCTTATCTAAATAAAGATATAACATCATTTAGAGATGTGAAGTATTTCATTGAGTCTGGGGAGCATTAACCTCAGTATTTTTGTCCCTGCAAAATCCAATTCCTCTACAGTTTCATAGTAGCTAGGGTCAGGAGGGACCTGAACAGATCATCTAGCTTGACTCCCTGCCACAGACAGGAATGAATGCTGGGTTCACAAGACCCCAGACAGGTGATCATCCAACCTCCTCTTGAATATGCCCAAGGTAGGGGTGAGGACCACTTCCCTGGGAAGTTGGTTCCAGATTTTGGCCACCCTAACTGTAAAATACTGCCTTCTGATCTCCAGCCTAAACCTATTCTCCATCAGCTTATGACCATTGTTCCTTGTAGCCTTGATTTTCAGAAATGTTGTGTACTCACATGTCCATCTGGAGACAAGGTATCTTAAGAAGTTCAGAACCTCCCAAAAATCAAACCCTAAGTGATTTAAATCTATGATAGTGCTATAACAGGACTCTCATTCTGCTCACAAACCTTCTTTTCCTCACTATAGTGCTCATTTCTTTTCTGATACCTGATATACATGTGTATACACTGTGATGATTCCTGATAACAGAGGGTATAAACTTATTATCAAGTACATCAAGGTGGTTTCATCTGGGGTCAAATTTAAAGCAATTCAGGCTGATTTATAGCACTTTATTGCTTTGTGTTGCTCATTTTTAGAGCTCTTGAAAGGCATTCAGAACACAACAAATATTCCGTCTGTCCATGCCCATAGGCCACATACAACCCGTATATTTCTACTGGGAGAATCGCAGCTCTCCCAGTAGAAAGGACAAGTTTACAGATGTTCATACTGTTTCTCCCAGAACAAAAATGGCTGTTCTGGGAGAAAAGTAACCCATCTCCCACTTGGTAGAAGTTGCTCCTGGGAGAGTTTATCTGGGAGAACGAATGCCTGTACACTTCTTCACCGTTTGATTCCTCCTAGAACCAGGAGGTATTCAGTGGTGGGGAAAGGTTCCTGAGTGTTTTCTGGAGACCGAGGTCACCCTGGTCTGGACAAGGTATGGGAAGCAGCTGCTCCCACCCCTCCAGAAGACTGGGAGGGAATGGCTCCCAGCTCCTCACATTGGGGTCCATAGTGCAAGAAGTGGAGGGGTGCTTTGCCTTGCTGCTCAGTCTGCTCAGTTCCCAGGCACCAGGAGCCGCGCCAAGCAAGCAGTGCTGCAAGCCCCTGCCCACTCCTCACACCAGAGTCCCACTGGACCCAGGGTGGTGGTGGGGAAGCAGTTGCTGTGCTACTCCAGTGTTCCTGGGAACAGGAGAACTGCAGCAGCTGCTGCTCCTCACACTTTCCCCAGGCCAGGATCACCCTAGTCATGGGAAGGGCAAGGAAGAGGGGAGAAGAGGTGGTTTCATGCTGAATACCTGGATGGCTCCTTCTCCCAGAATCATTTCTGGTGATGGAAGTTTTGGTGGAAATGAATGCCTATATATAACCATAGTCTTTATTTGAGAACAAAAATAAATAAATACACTTTTATGCCTGAAAATTAATAATCACAATATGCGCATGCGCCTTTCATGCAAGTATTTCAAAGCATTTCACACATGGCAGGTATATACAGAGTTGCTGTATTATTAGATATGAGCAACATTGGAGGACTTTACTTTTTTAGATGCACAGAGATGTGTACACCAAAGATCTGGCTCCTACAGAAGTTAATGGTGACTGTGGGTGCCCAGCAAAAAAAAGAAAAACAGGCCCAAAATATCTCAAATTAGGCACTGCTAAACAAGGGTCTCTTGAAGCCTGGCTTGATATAAAACACAAATCAAATTAGTGCCAGAGTCAAGAACAAAATGAACCCCTAAGGCTTAGGCCTAAGCTGTAACAAACCACAGCACTTGCATCAGAATCAAACAATAACTCAGAACTGCTTACTTTAAGCTAAACTAATATAATGCAAAGGCAGATAGATATTCTTCAGATCTTCCAGTGATTTGAGAGTTTACTCTTTGCACTAAGCAGTTGTTTAAAGGAAAATAAAAACTAATTGCTTATTCTTTGAAATGACGTAGAAAAGATTTGTACAATTTATCAGAGGCTTCTGAAATATGGGTGAAAATATCTGGCATTGATTTATGCAAACACAATCCAAGTAATCCCACTGTCTGTGTTTTAGGAAGGCACGATTAATTACATCAAATACTTCTGAGCCAGTTCCAAAACAAAACAAAACAAAAACCCTTTGGTGCCTGAAGTACAAACTAGGTCATACATGTAAGTCCAAGTAACTGATCCACAAACCCACTGTCTAATTGCTTTGTGCTTAAGCGGCTGTAGGTGTCTGAAGTTTCTGGCAAATCCTCGGTTACATCCCTGAAGTCCTAACAATGCATATGCCCAGAACCGTTTGCATCTTAGCTGAGTATCTTAGCACTTCTCCATCTTAAGACCATTCAAAATTTACAAACCTAAGTCCTTTAAGAACTCAGTACTGTAGATAACTAAGAGCAAACATAACACATACCAAACACAGGAGCCACAGCTACTTCCATTCAAAACATGATGGTGCAGTGGGAGAGGAAAAGGATAGCCATAAAGGCCACCATTTTATAATAGCCTAACAGTTAAAGGACTTGCCTAGGAAGCAGGAGACCTGGGTTCTAAGCCCTCTTCAGCTTACAGGGATTCAGAGCCACATCTCCAGCTTCTGAGGAGGTTGGAGCCTTACAAAGCTGTAAGGCTCAGTTGGGAGGGTAAAGCATACAGCAGAGTATGCTCCACCTCTCCTGCTGAATCTTGGCTGTCAATGTGCAGACAAGGATATTAGGGCCCCTCTACATGTGCAGGTAAAGGCACAATGGAATCTAACTTATGATTCACACAGTTGTGCATCCTGCCATGCTACACATATATAGCAGGTGATGCAATTATGGGATTCAGTATAAGATCCCATCATGCCTTATTGCTGGTACAGAAGGAGCCCAGGATCGCAGGTATAAACATTTTGTTTATCCCTCCAGACCTACCAGGGAAACACAGGGAGGTAATGCCAGGGGTGTGAGTGAGTGTGTGTGTGCATATGTGTGTGCATGCGTGTACATCTAATTCAGGCCTAGTTTCAATTTGCCTTTTAGGTACCATACCAGTAGGCCTTGATCCTGGAAAAACTTAAGGCGCACGCCTAATTTCACAGAGCTAGTGTAATAGTTACAGGGTCGATCTACGCTTTCAATTAGTGTGGCATGATAAACTCCGGAGCAGTTCGCACCAGAGTTAAGAGCTCCTGGGCACAATGTATAAACGTGCGCCCAGGACTGCAGCAGTTTGAGCCAGGGCGGAGCAGCCCTGAGTTGGCAGCAGGCTTGGGTGGCCAATCCTGGGCTCTGAGGCAGTGTCAGGCAGCAGAGAGGCTGGCTGGGGCATGAGAGTGCCCAAACAGTGGTGGTTTGCCAGCAGGCAGGGGTCTGGCCCCTGCTGCCTGGGTGCAATTCAATTTACACCTGGGTCAATGTTTACACACACCTTTGGAAGCAGTTATTTTTGCTGCCATAAGATAGTACTGTCCCTGACAGCACTGTCTTATGGCAGTGAAAATTAGTTTGCTGCAGTCTAATAGCATTGCACATGTAGACTGTGATGCTTTACACTGCAGCAAATTAGTCTACTCCACAGTTAAGCCCACACGTAGATGCAACCACAGAGAGTTTAATTGATTTCAGTTCTTTTCAGAATTAGGTCCCTTAATTGGTAATGGTCTAAGACAAGGGTCAGCAACATTTTTGGGCAGAATGCCAAAAACACTGGCAACCTCGATTTGTAAGATGTTGGGAGTGCCAGGGCTGGATGGCAGGGGAGCCATGAGCGGCCCGATCCTTGTTAAGGCAGCACAGCTTCAGCCCCTTCCCCATCATATGCCCTGAGGCACGCATGCCAAACAAAATGCCCTCGTGTTTCACACTCTGATACACATGCCAGTACCCCGGGCTAAGATATTATCTTCTCCTCAGATATATGATTGATTTCACTTTCCTTTCTACTATCTGATCTCAAGATACCCAAATTTTAAACCATAAAACTGGACAGTAATAATTTCCACATTATTTCAGGCAGTTTTATTCAATTTAATGATAAAAAAATTAAAAATGTTCTTACATGCTGTGGATCTTAATACTACTTGTCTTGGCTACTTGTACTTGCTACTTGGCTGACTTGCTTTTTGACTGATTCACATCTTAATTTCTCAGTACACTGAATCTAGATCAATAAAAGCTTAAAGTAATGGTTAAGAATGAACGATTAAGCAGAGTACTGTATTGCACTGTGTTCAGGATAGGTAGAGGTTATATTTTATCATTTTACTATAGTGGAAATTTAATAGAAAGCTAGTATTCTTTTCAGTTAAAAGAGGGGGAAGAAAAGTGACGTTCACAGCTAACTTTGCAGCAAACAAAAGAAATCATCTTACCTGAAACACTTTGTCGGTTTGAATCAGAGTCCCCGTTGCTCGTGTTAGAGTTGTTGGGAGAGTTATTGTCCACCCCACCCAGCAGAGGGCGCAAGTGACTCACGGAGACCTGCTCAATGAAGGATGTCCCATACTTGCGAAAGTACCACCATTCAAATATCTAAAACACAAGCAGACAATATAACACATTACCGGGTGCATACTTTGCCTGTTCTCTCTGGAGCCTAAAGTGTAAAATTTTTATTAATGCTGTCACATCTATCTAAATTTCATTCTGCATCTCTTAACACTGATTTCCCATTCTTTACATATACATTCTTATTCATTGTTCAGCATTTTCCAGACATCATGAAAGGAAAGAAATAAAAGTAAGGATATTCTGGCATTGCTACCAATAAACACCTGCCTCTTCACACTAATAAAATACCTGTCTTTCACAAATCATAGACAACAAAGATAGAAAAGACTTATGATGTCATCTATTAAACAACTCTGCCCATGAATGATTCAACCCTGTATTATAATCACAGGTGGCTTGGGAGAAGAGCTGGGTGAAATTTTTCATATCAAAAGCTTTTCCATGAATAAAGTGCAATTTCTGGTCGATGAAAATGTGCGTTGAACAGACCTAATAATTTCATCTGAAAAAAATGGTGGTAGTGGTGGTGGGGGGAATCTTGGTGAAGCCAGAAAGCTTTCTATTGATATTTTCAAAATGAGGTATTTTGATTTTTCATTTCCAAACACTGATTTTGAACCAGCATGGCTAAATTTAATTGAAAAAGGTGGGAGAAAAAACCTCAAAATGAAACATTTTGCTTCCAAGTCAAACAGAAATTTCACTTTAAGGAAATTCAATTTGTTTTTCATTTCACTGATAACACTGGGGTTTTCTGTTTTGTTTTGGGTTGACTCAAAATGCATTTTTTCCCAAAAATTTCAACTCAGTTAAATTATGCACACAGCTCTACTTGGGAACTGAGCTATCCCACAACTTAAGAGAGCTCAGTGTATGGACAAATATATTTTCTTCATATTTTTCATAGTGAAGTCAACGATTACATTCTAGGGCAAGGGTCCTCAATCAAGGTGTTTTAAAACTACTAGTCATCCACCCTGACAACCTTCAAAAAACGTATTGATACCCATCTTGCTGGGATCATTTGAACCCAGCAATCTTTCCTGCCCAAGTGCAGAGGGGCTGGACCCGATGATCTGTAAGGTCCCTCCTCCTTCCAGCCCCTAACAACTATGAAACTATGAAATGTTGCATCTTTGATTGTAAACACTATAAATATATTCACGCATTAGAAATGAGGAAATGAGGTTGCAGTTGTTCTGTATCAATAAGCACTTTCTTCAGTAAAGTAGCAAGAGCGAATAATTTAAGGAAAGGTTTTTTTCCAGTATTGGCAGTCCTTTCTGATATTAGGCTGAAAATTGGTCTCTCTCTTTTCCTTTCCACCATCTGCACGTGCATTTCAGTACATGTAATTACTCCACTGTGGGAGTAACTTGTCCTGGACAGTACTATCTACAGCAGAGTTAATTAATTTACTGCGCCTTAACACAGGCTCATGTGTAGATGGTGACACTTTACTGCGGAGCTAATTTGTCAGCTACACAGTAAAGCACACATGTAGATGTACCCACTGCATCCTAACTGTGTTATAAAACTGTCCATCTCATCTATGGAAAGTCTCATATGTTAGCCTGGTTACAAAATACACGTGAAGTCCACCGTACGGTATAAACAAGAACTAGGTTTTTAATTGAGGTGTGGACAACTGGGTTAAAACCAAGTTTTCAGACCTGTTTATACATGTAATATAGTCAAGGATTCAATTTAGGCCATAAACTTAATCCCAGGAAGTGCTAGAGGAGACAGGGCAGTGGAGGATTTAATTTGTTCATTTTAAATTATGTAAAGTAACCAACCAAACAGGAAGATGGAGGGTACAGACATGAAAAAGTCTTTGTACTCTCCTGAGCTATGCAGACTAGGAAAAAAGGGTCCACTAAAATCAACTGACTTCAGCAGAGCCATGGTTTCATAAGGCATATAGGTTCTCAGAGAGACAAAACAAGAGGAGAAAAGTATAATTTTACTTAAGAGCAATGCAAGATAAGCACTAGTACATAATGCTATTACCCAAAGCTGACCATCACAGAGTCACTGCTGTATCTAGAAATGTCATAAATATGAAGTAAGTGAGGGTCCCATCAGTTGCTATTCTTCTAAAATGATGGCATTTTCCTTCATTTCATAACCTGCATTAACTGTGATTCCGGCTTCTAATAAGTAAATACAGCAAACTGATAATGAAATAAATCTGCCAAAACAGACCATATGGTGGAAAATTCCAATCCATATTAGCACAGCCAGTAGAACAAAATCACAGTAATTTAGGTCTGAGAAAAGAATGTTTATTTTAGAAATTTTTCATTTAAGACCTTATTAAGAATAGGTGTTTGAGAATTGCATGTGTTGTGCAATGTGTTATATTAAGCTGGGTTGTACTGTATTTTCTCCCATATAATACACCCCCAAAGTTAGCATGCACCCCATTTTGAGAAAGCCCCAAGAAGGAAAAAAAGCTTTACCTTAGATATAGGGTCTTCTGCTGGGGCTGGAGGGCTGTGCTAGGGTTGGGGGGCTGGTGAATTGTATACTGGGGCTGGGGAACTGCACGCTGGGGTTGGACAGTTGAAGAATTGGGGGTTGTGAGCCGTGCGAGGGCTGGGAACTGTGTGCCAGCCCTGATGCCATGCAGGCACTGGGGCTGGAGCTGCATGCCAGCCCCATCGGGCCATGCTGATGCTGGGGACAGAGCTTCACAGGTAGGCCCAATCCTGCCAGCATTGGAACCAAAGCTGCACAGCCAGGCCTGATGCTGCTGGTACTGGAGCCAGGAACCAGATACAACCCAGCTGTGCTAGTGCCATGAGCTAGGTACAACCCAATGCATGGTCCCAGAGTCAGCATGCTGGGTACAATCCAGCATGAACATCTTGAGCCAGTGTTGGGCCAAACTTGGTATGCTTGGTCTATGTCCCATATGCTAGATCAGACCTGGTGCACCAAATCTGGCTGTGGGGCTACCAGAACCCAACTGCAAAGCCCAATCTGGCATGCAGTTGGGAAGGGAGCTTTCCCATGGGTCTGGAAATTTGGCAACAGAGAGTGGCGGGAAGAAGAAGCAGTGATAGTGTTATTTGCCATGTCCCCACCTATATCACCAATTTTCTGGACCCATGGGGAGGCTTCTTCCTTGTATACAGAGCATTTATTCCAAGCATGTACCATCAAACATGCCGTGCTACTCTGTGCAGGCTACTTACTGAACCAGAAACAGCACAGCCATATGCATGTGATGCTACAAGCGGACTAATTTGTCTGACCAAATCAAAAACAACTCTCGCCACAAAATCTTCCTGATTTTTACCTGCAACAGGCAAGGAAATTAAACAGGTATCTATCAAACAGGTACTGCTGTAGTATCGGAGAACTGGATAACAAGGGCAATATTGAGCGTACACAAAGGATGCTAGTTTCTCCCAGTCTTCCCCATTACCAAGTCTTATTATCACCTCTTTGAACTTCTTTCTTAAACCTTTTATCTCTTCCCTCTTAACAGTTTTCTCCAACTTCATCTTTGAGGGACATCACAGGGCTAGATTCTGTCATGACCCAAAAGGCATGATTGTGTGTGTGTGCTTCGGCATCAGAATTATCCACGTTAAGTTGCAGAGCATTGCACGGGAGTTTCCTGTAGCAAGAGGAAACCCCGGTGCAGGGACCAGTTTCCCGCCTTTTCTGCAGCTTCTTTTGCAGAGTGCATTGCTCGAGCTGCAAGAGGAATGCACGGTGCAAAAGAGTTCCCGCCACCGGTATGCAAATTCGTTCCCCGTGATTGGCTAGTGCTAAATTATTCACACGTGGCAGCTAGCGATTGGCCTGTTAGTCGTATAAGAGGCTTGAGCAGTTTCCCCCCAAGCCGAAGAGGACTCCACATCCATCTCGTGGGGACTCTGGGTACACGGCAGGGTAATAGAAACCCTGTGTGAGATCCAGAGGAGCGTGGCGGCCTGATCCACCGCCCACCTCTTCCCGTCTTCGAGCGCGACTAATATAAGACGTATTTACGATTTCTACATTGGTGGCCTGTTCACCCAGAGCATCCGGAGCTCTGCACCGTGGAGCCTAGCAACCTTCACGAGACCGTCTGTGTTGTGTCTGTCTGTAACTGCAACTTAATCAAGCTTTCCAGCCTACACCATTGCCATCTCAGTGTAAGTAAACAATCTTTTAAACTACCGATACGCGTCCGTGCCTAATTCCAGAGCGAAGGCCTTCCCTCTCCGCCCCCGCGTGCCTGGGCTGCTGGCCACAGCCCGCGTGCAGCGCGAAAAAGGGCTCGGGGCGCTCCCGGCCCGCACAGATTCCACTACTTGGGGAAGGCCTTTTCAAATTGTTAAATAACAGCAGTTAAAGCTATTAGGCCTTAGGCCAGGGGTGAGCAATTAGTTTGATCTGCAACAGCTTGCCAAAACTCCCCAAGTAACTCTGCGCCATGCTCAGCTGGGTAGATGGGTTGAGGCTGCAGGTGGGCGAGCAGTGGCATCTGGGAGTGGGACAGGTGGATGGGGCTAGGCCCAGGGCTGGGATCAAGATCACAGGGCTATGACAGCATGGGGCCGGGGCCCACGGCAGAGCTGCGATCCGATTCCTGCATGCCCCTGTGACAGGCACTGGCTCCACAGGCAGGGGAGCGCAGGGAGTAGATCACAGCTCTGCCATGGGCCCCAGCCCTGGGCTGTCACTGCCCAGTGATCCCAGCAACTCCATGGAGACTTGCCCGGGACCCACATGGGCAGGGCATGCAGGTGGGCAGATGGGATGGGGTCGCAGGCGGGCAGGTAGCAGTGTCTGGGAACAGGAAGGGTGGGTAGGGCCTGGGATCACAGGGTAGTGACAGTGCAGGTCCGGGGCCTGGGGCAGAGCTGTAATCTGCTCCCTTCATGCCATGGCC
>NW_005842071.1:1591918-1605140 GCF_000455745.1 Alligator sinensis | reverse complement strand
AGACATAGGTGGGCAGTGGATCATTGGCCCCGGCCCCATGCTGTCACCCCCCAGCTATCCTCATCATAGAATCACAGAAAATTAGAGTTGGAAGAGACCTCAGGAGGTCATCTAGTTCAACCCCCCGCTCAAAGCAGGACCATCCCTAACTAAATCGTTTCAGCCAGGGCTTTGTCGAGCTGGGCCTTAAAAACCTCCAAGAATGGAGATTCCACCACTTCTCTAGGTAAGTTGTTCTAGTGCTTCACCACCCTCCTAGTGAGAAAGTTTTTCCTAATATCTACCCTAAACTTCCCTTGGTGCAACTTGAGACTATTGATTTTTGCTCTGTCATCCGCCACCACTGACAACAGTCTAGCTCCATCCTCTTTCAAACCCCCCTTCAGGTAGTTGAAGGCTGCTATCAAATCCCCTCTCAGTCTTCTCTTCTCCAAACTAAATCAGTCCAGTTTCCTCAGCCTCTCCTCACAAGTCATGTGCCCCAGCCCCATAACCATTTTTGCTGCTCTGGGATCAGGTCCTGCCTGCCCATCCTTCTCCCAGACACCACTCCCCATCTGCCCACCGCCCCATCCCATATGCCCAACCTTGCGCCCTGCCCAGGCTGGTCTCCATAGAGATCCTGCCTGCTAGCTCCATCCAGCACCCCCAACCATGGGTGCAGGGAAGATGGGCCAGGGTGCCTGGGCACTGGGGCTGAGTCCGGTAGTAGCAGCAGTGGAGAAGACTGGCAGCAACAGCTGGAAGGAGCCACCACTGCAGGGGCTGCTGAGTCTGGCTGCCATGCCACCCCAGCCCTGCTGCATGCCCAAGGGCAGTGGGACCAGCCACATATGCCACGCCCAGGCTGCTGTCCACACCTGCATCAGGTGGTGCTGAGGGACCCTCAATGGGCCAGACAAAATCCCTTGGTGGGTCAGATCCAGCCCACAGGCCATATTTTGCCCACCCCTGCCTTAGACCCCAGTCTGATCTTCTCTGTAAGGTTTCTATGAGTGATAGCCTGCCCCTCAGACACTCTACTACCCAGGCCAGAGTCTCTGTTCCTGTTGTGTCTTCTAGCTGCAATCTTTCTGTGAGTCATTGATGGATCGCCTTCTTTCATACCATAAAGCATTGTTGTCTTTGTTCCACCACTGCCTGATTTAGAAACCTGAATCTTTCTGACACTGACCTTCCTCCTCTGCCCCAAATAACAGACCTATGTTCTTGCTTCCTCCTGTTAATATTTTTTTAACTAAACTCCGATTAGTCATAGTCATTTTTAATCAAGCTCCCATTAGTAGCCCAGGCACAGAGATCCACTTGCATTTTGCAAGTCTCCCAGAAACCATCCCCACTCCTTTAAATCACCCTTAGAGAAAGTCTTATCAAATGTACATTTTCTAACATTGTAGAACATTTAATAAAGGATTGCAGCCTTGCTCTGTAATTGTATACGATGGCTTAAAAATCCCTATAGCACTCAGCCTATTCTAATAGAAAGAATGAGGATTGGTTTATACAGAATTTAGTTGGTTTTTCCTATTAAACCCTTTAATATTTCCATAAGGGAAAGATCTGTCTCTCTTCTGCCATGTTCTACAGTTGTCTTCACTCTTGCTCTCTGCCCCTGGGTATAGAAATCTGAACCATGTTGTTCACGTTCCCAAGGAACTCTTGATTTCTCTGAAGAGCTGTGCTGTGGTTTGGGACTAAAATTACAGAGTTCTGAAGAATGCCCAAGGTGCAATCATTAAGTAATTGTCTTCTGTTGCTTGTAAACACTGAAGTGAAGCAGCTCTCTGGATAGCAAAGCAGCAGCACACACGATTTTTTTTATCTGAGCTGTGCAGGCTCATCCTAGCAAGAGGCTATGGAGATTTCAGAGGGTGAGAGGCTGGAATGGATGTTATACATCTAGAATTACATGACTCCCAGAGAAGGGTTTAAATGATGAAGTTCAGTCCTGAGTTCAAACTCATTGACAGTGAGAGGCCACTGTAAGCAGTTCATCTGACAGTAGTTCAGCATTGCTATTTTATTGCAGTTTTGCTCCCACTCTGAACAAAAGGGCACAGGGCTAATACTGAGTTCAGACTATGCAGGTAAAGCATTCTATAACAGCAGAGACCAAAAATGCAGTACTCAGCAAACTAGAGAAATATGTGATTTTTTTGCAAACAAAAATAGGGATTGAATAAACATGAAACAAGGCAATAAAGCCGCTCCTAGCATCAAGGTATGTAAGAAAGAGCCTGATATAACCACGATACTCCAACTCTTTTCAGTTTTTTTTCTTATGAACATGATAAACAAGGTCCAGTTCCTATAAACACAGGCACTACTATTGACATATACATCTATGCTGCTGTTAAAATCTACTCAAGTGCATCTTTTTTACTCTGAGAGGTTTAAAAGAACAAGTACATTCTAACAGGACCCAGTAAAGATATCAAAAGTATTATACATAAATTCATGCTCATTTAAATCTCTTTCTTTCCAGTGCAATCATCACCACTTGGAAGCAGGACACTAAAATCAGGTTCATTACCAATATTGCACCCCTCTATTTTTTAACAGGATACCTCATCTACAGCCTTAGCCTTCTGAAAAGTGCATACTAACGATCTCTACGTTTTTTTCTCTTCCAAGAATGGTTTTATTTTTGCTGTATTTGTTCAAGGCAACACTTTACACACAAACTTGTTTGAATTATTATAGATTTACTCCTTCATGCTGGGTTGTTGGGAAATTTTTTTTCTTAAAAGGAAACATCAGTGAAACGTTTCTTTTAGGACGAATACTAATAATCCCATGGATTGTATAAATTTGAAAGGTGGCAGGGGGAGCGAAGGGGCAAGGAAAACATATCTAAATGTGGCACCTAAAATTCTTGCCAGTATTTGTTACATTATGGACAATGGAAGCAATTTATAAATTCAAGTAATGCATCTAGTACTTACCAAAATGAGCCCAGAGATTAATGAGGATGTGCCTGTCAGGGCAACATAGAACTTGGGGGTTAATGTGTTCAAAAACATACTCACTGAAAAAGAAAGAAAGGAAAATCTTAATTAGAAGAGCAGGACAGGTTCTCCCTTTTGGTTTCCCCAGAAAGTCTACAAATCAACAGCTTGCTTAATACTTCTTCTTTTTATTTTTTTTTTAAAGAATGATTTAAAAGAATGAAATTAGCAGCCTGGTAAGAGGCAGCTTAGTATGCTACACCCAGGACTTCATTTTTACAACAAGAATAAGTTATAACCAATTATTAAGTGCTTCACTATACAAGTGGTCTTTCCCAGGCCACACCACACATCCCCATCACTGCATTTTAAAAGCCAGAAAGCCAAGAGAATAGGCCAGGGCAGACTGTCTGTCATCTTTTATTGACTGTGAGTACACTGGGGAATCCTGGAATCAATTTGGTCCACTTCAATTCCTTTAAAAAAAAACTCCTCCTTTTGGAATGCAGACTTGAGACATAATTGAACTATGAACCTCATGGTGTCAGTAGTAAGGACAGCTAAACCTCCTGTCCTTCTTGACTAATACACTCCTGGGAACTACTACTTCACTATCACTGGAAGTTGCTGGACGGGTCTCCAGAGCATTACCTGCCTCAATGCCAACAGTAACTTGAGTGACTAAACAAGAGACTTTGGGCTGCTTCCCTGCAGTTTCCTTGCAGTAACCTAACAGCTTACAAAACATTAGGTTTTGTCCTATTAAACTGAAAATCACACTTAGGAATTTTGATTTCCAAATGTTTTAATTACGAGCAATACATGACTTACCAAGGCATTAAAGGCATGGTAACTTCTAGCATTAAAAACAGGGGCATATGTAAGGAATAGGACTAGATGACCTCCTGAGGTCCCTTCCAACCCTAGCTTCCTGCTTTCTAATACTGATACAGTTCATTTCACATAAATCAGTATTTTGTGTTCAATTGTGAGAGGATATTATTGGAAAAAGAAGAAAAGCCCATCATGATAGGAGATGTGCTTTCCCTTCTTAAAAGCACAGAGGTGGAAAGGGATCTCGGAGTCATTATTGACTCCAAGATGAACATGAGCCACCAATGCCAGACCGCAGCCAGCAAGGCCAGCCATACCTTGTCATGCATCCAAAGGTGCATCTCAAGCCAGTCCAGAGAGGTGATACTCCCCCTCTATCGGTCAGGCCACAGTTGGAGTACTGCGTCCAGTACTGGGCGCTGCACTTCAAAAGGGATGTGGCCAGCCTGGAGAGGGTTCAGAGGAGGACCACCCACTTGGTGAGAGGGCAGCAGGACAGGCCCTACGAGGAGAGACTGAGGGACCAGAACCTGTTCAGTCTCCGCAAGAGGAGTCTGAGGGGGGACCTGGTGGCTGCCTACAAGCTCATCAAGGGGGATCAACAGCAAATAGGCAGACTTCTTTTCTCCCCAGCACCACCTGGGGTGACGAGGAACAATGGTCATAAACTGATGGAGAACAGGTTTAGGTTGGAGATCAGAGGGCAATATTTTACAGTTAGGGTGGCCAAAATCTGGAGCCAACTTCCCAGAGAAGTGGTCCTCACCCCTACCTTGGGCATATTCAAGAGGAGGTTGGACAATCACCTGTCTGGAGTCTTGTGAACCCAGCATTCATTCCTGCCCATGGCAGGGGGTCAAGTTAGATGATCTGTTCAGGTCCCTCCTGACCCTAGCTACTATGAAACTATGAGTTAAGCTAATGCATTCACACATACTTTTTATCATGACTGACAGCTCTGAAAAAAATCCACCTCAGAGGAAATTTCTCCATCCATGAAAGATCCATGCAAGGTTCTCTGAACTACTTCGACTCTGGACTGCCCTTTAACAGAGCAGGTTACAGGAGCAACTGATGTACAAGAGGTCTCCCTACTTCTGTGCTTTGAAAGCAAGCTCCTTAACACAGACCCCAAGCGAGCCCCTGCATCAAGGGAACTGTTGTTTGCAAGGTGTGCACTGTAGTCTGTCATTACCTCCATCATAACAGTCTATACTGGTTCCTACTTTAACAATCAGATGCAAGCAGAAATGAAATTTTTATCTATTATTTGTTTCAATATTCTCAGGTTCTTCCTTTTTGCATGTGCCCTCTTAAACTGATGGCTCCCAATGTATAAACTTTTAAAACTCCCTCTAAAAAAAATGCTGCTAGAATGACTGGAAAGAGACGGGCTAGACTGTATGGGGCAGCTTTTCAGTGAGCTGGCATAGGACAACTGATTTACAACAGCTGATTACCTGGCCTTTATCTGTGGAAGCTCTGTGCTTTTACTATTCTCTGTAGAAACACAGTAATCTTCAATTAAATGACTTTCACAAATATTAAATTCTGTTAATTATTCCTCGATGTGTATTAACGTCCCAGGCTTCATTATTAAAGCAACTGGTTGATTATATAAGTCCAACTAAATACAGAAAAATCACAAAATCCTCTGAAGTCAACGGAAGCCTTAAATGTCAAAGAAACCTAGATTAAGCCTTGATATAAGACTTTTTATAAATCCATGAATACTGTCTATCAGCAACTGACTTTTAGATCACCAACAAAGAAGCATCTACCAGTGGTCACCACCTGGTGTTATCTGAGGTATTGCAGTATCACCTATATTTAGAGCTGTAAGCAACTGTATCAAGTGTGTGGTGGCTGTTCTCTAATGGCAGTTCAATGATAACTACTTTGCCCTAACTTCCTGTGCAGAAAAAAATAACACCATGTTAAAACTGTGCCTTCTTTCAGATACTCTAATGAATTACTGGTAATGCGGTTGGAAGATGCTGAAAGGCCACCAGTCCAAACCTGGACCTCAGACTGATCCCCTATGAAGGATTTTTATTTGATGGAATGGTGGGAGTGAGAAGGAGGATGTTTTGGAGTGTGGGCAGCTGCTTCCTTTGAAAGGGAAAATTCCAGTGTAATCATAAATGAGAGAAAACACCAATACTTCCTTCCTCATAAATCTATAGTATTTTGATACATCTGATTATTTCTGCCCATAGAAGAGGAGGAGGAGGAGTGCACATGATGATACAACTGTTTAACTTTGAGTACCCACTTCTGATCGACTCCCTAGCATTTACGAAGAGTCTTGAAGAAACACGCCCCCCCAGCAGTAAACATATATATTCACCACCATTTGTCAGGTGTCCTTAAACAGCACTATTTTAATTATTGTTATATCCTAATTACTTCCATAAGCCTTTGCAAATACCTGATTTACTTTAAGCAGACAAAATTCTTTAGGTAGCGGTGATATCTTTTATTAGACCAACTAAATAAATTGAACTGTAATGTATTTGTGGGGATGATGGAACACAATGAAATGTATATTTTGTAAAAACAATCAAGACATAAATGCTGTCTAAACAAACTGAGCATGATTACTTATGAGATAACCTCCTCCCTTCTTTTTCTCCTCCTTGCTTATATTTTAGCTGCACTGAGATTATCCAGAATAAGGTACTGCTTCTGCCCTGCACAGCTGAATTTACCTTTCCAAAGCTGCCAATGTTGCCTTAGTAAATAAAGCATTAAATCCCATCATCAAAAGTTCTGGAAAGGATTACTTAAACACTCTAGGAGATGTGAAATCTATTCTGGGCAGTCAGATAGAAAAAGCATCCAAGCCATACTTAATACCATACTCATAGTCTATTCAACCAAATGTTTGTCAGGGATCTGATGTCATTCCGATCATATTATTTTCTCTTTTTGTTGCCCAAACACACTCCCATATTCAGGTTGAATGGCACACAAAAACAAAGCAAGTACAGAGCTCTTTCAAGTGATGGAGTTTTAGCTTCGATTTTATTATTCAGGGCAATGCAACTAAGACTAGGTACAGACATCCAAAAAAACCCAAGGCGCAATCTAAATTATGTGGTTTTCTGGAAGCAATGCAGTTTAGCTCGTTAGCAAACAGAACACACATTCACCCTTTGGTGGGATGGCGGCAAATCTTAGATGAGGTTCTGCCATTTTTATACCAAGTCTATGTGTGTCAAACTTCTGTTCCATTACAGGTATAGACCAGTTTTGTGTGCTGGACTTCTGTTCTGTTATGGGTATAAAACTGGTTTCCAATCACTTATACCAGTAAAAATGTAATGTCTATACCTGCCCTAAATTGTTTTTATAAATCTCTTTTCAGACTTGTGGCATTTCAATCACATGAGAAAAAAAATTCCAGGAAAGGATTAATAGATTATACTGGCAGAGTTAATATGAGCATAGCATTCAGCTATGTCAAATAATTTAGATAAGGCCCTCAGGACATGAACATCTAAAATGTCTGCAAAGATCCATTCTCATATATGGTTCCATATAAACTAACACTACCATGGTGATTTTGGATGTCAGGCTGGTCCTTTGCCCAATAAAGTGACATATTAGAAGCAGCACTGCCCAGAGGTCAGGCAAAATGCTGTTTAGGTGGAGATATAGTGACTCAGAATAAACTGGAGGAACGGGAGCAATACAAGTCCAGATTAAAGGTCAGAAATCAAAACGTGCAAAATGCACAAGGCACACATCTTTTTGTCTCAATATTTCTATACTTTAAAGACTCTTTGTGTTCCTGCCTGTGTGGAACACAGTGTGAAGAATAGTCAAGTAACGGTGAGATGGAAGCTTTGTAAGCATCAATGCTAAAAGCTAGTAAGCAGCAATGGCAGCTTTAAAGTGCAGTGACAGCCCTCTAAGTTGGCTACCATTAAGGGCACTTCACAATAAAGCCTAGCCTCCTTTACTACAATAAAAAGAATTGTATCACGTAAATCCGTTGTAAGGGAACTCTGTTAATTAGTTAATTTCACACTGGCCCCATTTAAGGGTTACTTGAACTGTTGACCTGGCCCAGTCTGCAGTCTATAATTATAACAATTAGATAAACCAGTTGTTAATAACTTAGCTTTATTCCAACCTAATAATTTTGAATAAGGTATACACGTGTTATTTCAACCACTTTTCTCTCAAACAAAAGCTTGCAAAATCTGTATTATTCCATTTATGAAACCGGTTGAGGCAAAAAAGACCAGATACAGAGTGAAATCGTTTTAAAAGACCCATTTTAAAATTAATCTTACCACATGCTTATTACCAGAATATCCAGAATCCAATTATCCAAAAAGTGATTTTGTATTGAAAAAAAAGCATCTTCAGTTTTCAAGGGTGATGTACCGTATTCTACAAACACATCAATGAAGTTTATCTTCTGCTTCATGTGCACAAAAGAACTCAACCCTAGTATTGTCAATTTGTGCCTCAACAATCACTCTCTCTAAAGGAAGTTATGATCTCTAGATTTAAAATTATTGCTGCAATATAGAGTAGGAGCCAAAAAGTTCAAGAATCCTACTTAGACACGTGAATGTACAAAATTTGCGCCAAGGAGCAGAGCATTACAAGCTTTTGAGTTGTAAGTGAGCCATTTACCCAGATATGCTTTCAAATAGCCTCAATCTCTGTCTGTATCATCCATCTTTAGAAAGATCATAAGCCACTAAGGGTCTTCAATGGGCGCAGACAGAAGTGCAGCTTCCCAGTCTAACCCATGGGACTTCACATAAAACACCATAAGTTAGACCAACGCTCCTGATCCAACAGATGTTAGGTGTTGGGTGGGGAGGGTGGGGGATCAAGGTCCAATCTGTAGCCAATCCAGTGAGAGAAACTGTCTGTCTGTAGCCTCTTTCTTAAGTCTTACCTCCTACTCCGGTCCCCCTCTTCAGATTGGGAAGGGGAGAGGCAAGGGAGGGAACTGTTTTGGGGTTTGCTCAGCTGCACCAGAGTGCGTATGTGAGGGGGAAGCGAGTGGATTAGAGCCCCTCACCTCAGGGGGGGGGCTCCAAACCAACTGCTCCCTCCTCACCCCCAAGCAAGGCTGTACAAACCCCACTGGACCTCCCTCCTGTGCCTTCTCCCCATCCCATCCTGAGACAGTACCAGGAACGGGGCTGGGCTGCTTTATCCCAGATGCAGGAGCAGACAGAAGTTAAGGAAGGCGCTCTGCTTTGAAGCATCTTCATTTGAGCCCTCATATAATGAGGGTTAATTTGTTGTGTGACCAAAGCACTCCACAGCTGTGCCCTTCTGCTTGGGCACAGCTGTAGAACACTTTCAAGGGGCTGACTGCACCACAAATGTAATTTCTATATGTGCCTAACAAGAAAAATGAGCTCAAGTCATGATGGAATGTGCATGCTTCAGTACAGTGGTCTCTTTGTCCCTCAAGTACAAGTAAAAGAGCAAGATTGGAAAACACCAGATAAATGATAGGCTGCACCCAGATCCATAATAGTTGTTTTCTCATTAAAGCTATTAAAAATTTGCTTGTGCAAAGATTTTAAGGATATTACCAAAGAAGAAAATATCTAAAAGCTGAACAGTTAAAACCATTCAGTCCAAATTAAACTGAGTGCTTCTTCCTTACATGGTAATACATGGTAACCTGCTGAGAATATAAAGCTTTTTAAATGCTGTCCTGTACAGATACTAACCAACCAATGAGTTTAGAACACATCATGATTAGCAGAAACCTATCACTGTTCTCCCTTATATCCTCATGGTTCCTCATTTTAATGGTTATACAGAAATTCAGTGGTGAATATGTAATATTTTTAGGTTTGCACTACTATTATGATTAAGAGGTCTTCATTTCAAAGGTATGTCAGGACAAAAATTTTCTGTTAAGAAAATGCTTCTGCTTTTGGCTGAAGACTGGTATCCTGAAACAGAGTCCAATGGATATGAGACATTTGACTTAAGTCTCCTAATGGAATGCTCAATAAAAATGTTCACTTTTTAAAAACATTCAACAAAAAGTTAAAATTTTTCATAGGGAAAAACCAAACCAAACTAGAGGTGCACCAATATATCAGTTCATATCGTGTCAGCACCGATAAAAGGAAAATTGACATTATCGGCAATCGGCTTTTTTTGGCCAACGTGGCCGATAACATCACCGATAAATGCCATGTGCATGCATGTAGCCACAGCATGCATGGGACCAGGAAGGCAGCCGGGCAGCCTGGAGAACAACAGCCAGCTGGTAAGTCTCTGGGGGTAAGGGATGTGGTGGGGGCAGCTTGAGCCCCCACAGTAAGGAAGGGAGAGGGGCTGGGGCAGGCACTGTCCAGCGGAGGCGGGGCATGGGACAGAGCTGCAAGTGGCTCGCTGGGGGTGGGAGGGGTGGCTCCCACCACTGCACGCATCCTCAGAGGAGGCATGGGGGACACGTGCCCCTGAATTTGTGTGGGGTGAGCACGAGCTGCCCACTGTGGGCTCAGAGCCAAAGGCTGAGCTGACCTCTTCCTGGGAGGGGGGCTGGCCTGGGTCTGCGCTGGGAGGTGGGGCTGTGGGGGGACTATGGCAGATTTTGTGGTGGTTGCAACCTCCCCCAATTCCCTCCCCTGCCAGCGCCACCCGCCCCACCCTGCCCACCTCAAGCATAGATCCAGCCCATCCCCCCTGGTTGGAAGAGGCGAGGGCAGCCCCTGCCTCTAGCCCATAGCAGGCAGCCCGCCTCTGCCCCGAGCTCAAATCTGGGGGGCACTTGCCACCTGTACCTCCCCTGAGGGTATGCAGAGTGGTGGGTCACCAGCCCCATTACCCTAGACGAGCCGCCCACAGCTCCACCCGATCTTGGCTGGGCAATACTTGCCCTGCCTCAGCCCCACTCCCCCCCTCACTGTGGGGGCCTCAATCTGCCCCCTTATGCCCCTCCCTCCCCTCCACAGATTTACCAACCAGAGGCTGCTCTTCAAGTTGCCAGGTTGCATATTGGCAATCAGATCAGTATTGGCTGATATGGCTGGTTAATAATTGGCCATCAGTATCGGCCAAAATAATCTTTATCAGTGCACCCCTAAACCAAACACAACTATCTTAACCACACTGTGATTCAACAATCCGCTGAGCAAATGAGACGGATGTCAAATAATCCAGGAATTGGAATGGAAGTTAGCAAGCTCAAAGAGCTTTAAGAGTTTTAAGAGTCTTCTATACTCTCTGATCCCTACTGAGGGTTTTGCTGAATGAGAGCTGATCTGCAGCCACATTTTAATTCACTAAATGTTTGCACCCCAAAAAATAAAAACAGAACAATGATCAGTGTTGCTCCACCTTTTCATACTAACTCTGGTTTCATTCTAATGGCAACAAATTTTGAAATTAATCAAAATTCCAACTTTTGTGGCCCCTTATATCCCTAGAATCCTATGATTTTTGCTTGCAAATATTTTAAGATATATTATCAGAATCCATCTGTCCCTGCAGCTCTCGCTTTCCAAGGAAGTTATGACTTTTATTAGTTTTACTTAAGTACTCTAGTATACGAGACAATGTTCCACTTTGCTTGTAATTGGAGGTTTTCTTCATTAAGCACTGCAACAAGGCAACCCAGCCTCACATTACTATCTGAATGACCAGTATATGTATTACAGAAAAACATCTGAGCTGTGGGAGCAAATTATGGTCCCCTTCAATACATTCAGCCAGTGAGAAAGTAGGGCAAGTTTCAATACCAGACTAGTCTCAGATGAGACTCCTTGATGCACTGTGCTGATGTTGCTAGTATGGTTTCTGAATAGTATAATTTGCACAAATTCTCTACTGCCTTTTAGACATGTAGCTTGCTGCTTTCTCTTGTAAAAGAAAGCAAGTCTATGTATGGTAAGAAAAAAACCTGATTCCCTTGGGGCACAGCTAAAGAACAGTACATGAGCCAGATGAATTTAAAGCTTGCTAAGTACACCCACACACAGCAATCTAATTTCTGCTATCGTTAAAATGCTAGGTAAGTTTATTTCATTGCACATTTGACTAATTGGATGAAATGGTATTAAATACTGTAAAAAAAATACATAACTTGTCAGAGAAGTACTTTTCACCCCAAAATGTATGAACAATCTGTAAATGGGGTTTCTTAGCAATTTCAACTAACCATCAGTGAAAATGGATCTACCAAGTTTGGGAGACAGATGGGTTTCATATAGTTTGCTAAATATAATGTTCCATCTACTTTGGTTATACCTTATACTGAAGCATTATGAGATTTATAAGGTTTAGCCTCTTAAGCTGTATTAAAATGAAAGCCAATTACTGAGCCTCATTATCTGAAGCCATTTAAGACCATTAACAGCTTTTCTTCCAAGTAGAGAGAGGTAGTTAGCCAGTTTAGGCTGAAGTCAGTTAGAAGGCGCAGCTGGTATGTATCTTTATAGACTACCTAACTAAGATATAGATAGAGAGAGCACAAACTTGCATGAAAGTTGAAGTGAACTTGGGTTCGCAAAAGCTTGTGCTTTCTCTATATATCATATTAATAAGTCTATAAGGCTACGGACAGACATTACACAAACTTGTTTAAGTGATCAGAAACTGGTTTAAACCTGTAACAGAACAGCCATTCAGTGCACATAAACCAGTTTGTAAATGGCTGAAACTGGTTTGAGATAAACTTGGTTGAATGTAGCATTAGACTTAACTGATTTGGCTCAAACCAGTTTATGCACTGTCTGTCCCAGACCCCTTCCTGGTTTAAGTTAAACCAGAGTCCTCCAGCATTCCAGCATGCTCTCTAGGCTGGACCAGGCTCTCTGCTCCAGCAGCAGGGCTAACCCTGGGCCTCTGCTCTCCAGCCCAAGCAGGGACCAGCCCTAGAGGAGATGCCAGCCGGCATGGCTCCATTAAGGCAAAATGTGCAAGGAGGGGGTTAATTCTTCCCTCCTCCCCCACCACAGCCAGTGTCTGCCTGTTTGCCAGGGAGCAGAGGAGAGTGGGCTGCAGCGATGGCCCCTGGGGCTGGAAGACCCTGGCTGTAGGGGAGAACGGATGAAGACAAGAATTAATCCTTCTCCCTGCTGCCTTCACCTTAGCTGGGCAATGCCAGAGCTCTGTTTTGTGCTGAGCGGGGGACCCTCCCCCCTTCTCTTCCTCTCCACAGGATGGTGGGGTCTTTGTGCAGCACTGGAGGGGGACTCCTGCTCCTCCTCCCCCACTGCAGGGCAGGGAGAGGGGCTCTATGCCAGGCTGCCCAGCCCCAGAGGGAGGCTCTACTGCATGCTCCTTCCCACCCACTGCCGTGGGGTGGGGCAGGGGGGCACTGTTTAGTGCTAGGGGGCTCTTCCCCTCCTCCTCCCCCACCACCGCTGCAGGGCAGGGAGGGGAGCTCTGCAAGGCTGCCCAGCCCAGCCCAGGAGGACAAGTCTTACCCCCGCTCT
>NW_005842071.1:1574211-1591822 GCF_000455745.1 Alligator sinensis | reverse complement strand
CCTCTCTTTTCCTCCGATGGGGCAGGGGCTCTGTTCAGTGCTGGGGGGGACGGGACTCTTCCCCCTCCTCCTCCTCCACCCCCCACTGGCATGGGGCAGGAAGGGGCACTCTGTTTAGTGTTGGGGGTACTCTTCCCCCTCCTCCTCACCCCGTCCCCATGGGGAAGGGGCTCTGTGTGTTGCTCCCCGGCCCAGATCAGCCGGGGCGTGGGGAGCAGCTGTAACAGAGCTGCAGCTGCCAGGGGTGACCCAGCCCCCATGGTCCAGACCAGCCTCACTCAGCCCAGGCTGAGAAAGCCACACAGTCTGGCCAGGCTGTGCTGTCAGGGCAGGTCCATCCCCAGCATTGCAGCTCAGTGATGGGGATGTTGAGCCCTGTCCAGCGCACGGTTGGCAGCCGCTAGCTGAGGTGGCTTAGAGGCACCGTGGGGGCTTGTGGGTCTACAGCTAGCCCCTGAAGTGGGCAGCTGCTGGGCTCCAAGTCCACTGGCTCCTGTGAACCAGCCTGGCTAGCCCACTGCACAGCCACGTGCTGGGCCAGGCTGGGCTGCGTTTGCTGACAGAGCAATGTCCCTGTCACTGAGCTGCAGCTGCCAGGGGTGGCCCCAACCCTGTGGCCTGGCCAAGTCGTGCCGCTGCCTCAGCTGGACCTGAGCAAGGCTGGTCTGGGTTGTGGGGGTGGGACACCCCCAGCAGCTGTGGCTCAGTGACAGCCGTTCCCCACAACCCAGCTGAGCTGGGCCAGACTGGGCTAGGGAGCGCCACACAGAGCCACCCCTCTCCCTGCCCCCTGGTGGCGGGGAGGTGTGGGTAGGAGGAGGGGGAAGAGTTCTTCCCCCAGCACCAAACAGAGGCCCCCTCCCTGCCCTGTGGTGGGGCCAGGCAGCGCTGTGTGCTGGGATTGCTCCTGGATATCAGGGAGCTGCTGGGGTCAGACAGAGCTCTCCCCTCCTCCTTCTCCCCCCCCCCTCACAGTGGTCTGGCCAGGCTCCCTCTTCCCCCACCCTCAGCACCCTGCAGGTGAAAGTTGGGGGTCTACTCAGGCCTGCCCACACCCCCCCTCTCCTCAGCTCAGCTTCCCTGTGGAAGTGAAGGGCTGTTTTAGCACCCCTGTGTTTCTGGTCTGAGCCACTGCACGCATTTGCCAAATGTGTATCCACTTGGAAACCAGTTCACTCTCTGCAGGTTAGACTAACCTGCAAAGATTGAATCAATTCAGGCTTGGGCTTTTTGAATGCCTGTCCCTAGCCTAAGGGTGTACATCTACGTTGCCTTTTGTTCTAAGTACCAGATCAACACAAGTTCTCTATACAGGAAAGAATAAGTTTTTTCTTTTTTTCTTTAGCACGATACGTAGAGAGCTTACAACTATTGATTCCACTACATTTTACAATAACAGCATGGGAGGTTTGTTTTGTTCCAAAAAACAACACCTTTAATTAGTGGTTTGCTACAGTGATTAATTTTAGTGTTTTAGAGAACTCAGTCTAGACAATGCAATTCTTACTTTGCTATTTGCTTGCAAACTGGAAAAAAGGAAACGGTCATCATCCTTGCCACTGGGTTCCACTCTCTCCGACGTCATCCAGGTGTTCTCCATGATCAGAGCAGTAACCCCATATTCAGCAGTGAGGATTACACGAACAACATGTTCCATACTGCTCCTGCAAGCCTCATCTACAACTTTTGGTCTGACTTAGAGGCATCATATTCTTCAGCCCCTCATGTGAGTTCTGTTACATTTAGATGCAAACTATGATGAAGTTCATCATGTTTCATACCTCAGAGTGAAAGCTGATCACTGCAAGGGTCAAATGGGAACCCTTCTGCACTGACAGGAACAGGACCATACTGTTGGCCAGAGGCAACATTAGTGATTTGTATTTAAAAAAAAAAAAAGCTAAATACTGGTTCCTGCTACAGAGAAAGAATATCAGAACTCACAGAACAATAGTCTAATCCAATTCAATAAGGCTTACGCACCTCTGACTACTGCTGGTAAAAGCGTATGCTTGTGTGTGTGTAGGAGAGCTTTTGTGGTCATTATGAGACTGTGTGCTATAAATAGATTCTAGCATACTCCCATACTAGAAATATAATAAAACAGCACTCAGTGCACACGGAAAATACCTCATAAAGCAATAAACTCATTAGAATAAACTTCAAAGAATTCTAGGAGAACCCAAAGACAGGGATTTTGGGGGGATACCTTTTATTGGACTAACTGCAAAGTTGGGATAAAGTTAAACAAGCTTTAAAATACAAGGCATTCTTCAAGTCCTGAAGAAGAAATCTTGTCTAGTTTTATCCTAACTATGAAGTTGTTCCAATAAAAGATATCATCCACAAAAATCCTTGCCTCTCCCAGACTATCATGGCTATAACATCACTCTAACACAGGGGTGTCAAATTTATTTGGGTCTATGGGCTGGATGAGTGACACAGGGCCAATCCAGACCTTGCCCCCCCTTCCCCCTCGCTACATGCTAGATCCAGCACATGCAGCACGTGCAGGCCTGATGCACACCACATATGGCATCTGCTCTAGCCAGTCTAAGACTGACTCCCCCAAACCAGCCAGCCTAGGCATCATATGCAGCTCAAGTCTTGGACTGGGCGCTATGCACAATGCAATCCTGGGCCAGCCAAGGTGGGCTCCATATTCAGCCACGGTCCCAGACTGGCCAGAACAGACCCCACAGTCCTGGACTGGGCAGAGAAGGCATTTTCTGAAACTTGGGACCTGGGCCCTTCATGTGGAGCTGGTCCAAAGCACATTGCATGCTGAATGTGAGACCTGGGCCAGCACTGGGGGCTGGATGATGCAGTTCAATGGGCACACATGGCCCCAGCCTCCTCTACCCCACCCATGTCTCTTTGCCACATGCCAGAACACACCTGCAGGGTCATGCCTGGGAGCAAATAGCAGCACAAATATCATTCCCCCCACCTTCACTAAATGTGATATAATGCTTTGCACTCTTACACTAATATTTTATAGGAAAAAGTAATGATCTTTGCATGTTTGCTATTACAAGGTGAAGTAGCCCTTTAGGGTCATCAGTACATAACATCTCAGGTGATCGGACAAATTCCTGCTACTATTGGTCCCAAGGAAAATGCCCCTGCACGTGTGCACTCATGAGGACACGCCCATTATGGTCCAAGTTAGTAAAACAACGTAATAATTCAAGTGACAAAGTAATCAAAGTAAGCCTTTTCCAGATCTACAGTTTCTTCAAGCCCTGGCTAGGCTCAGTAGTTGTTTCCTAAAACCTAGATCCTACTCCCTGGTGTCTGATATTACTTTAAGCCTCCTCTTCATGACCCTTCTGAAACTTTCCAACTAAGTAGCTTGTAGACTTGTATCAAAGGAGTAGATGACCTACAAGCTATTGCTTGATCTACCATCTCTCCATCACCAGAGGCATAGTTATGTACTGATGGCCCTAAAGGGCTACCTCACCTCATAATAGCAAACATGCAAAGGCCGTTACTTTTCCTTATAAAATATTAGTAAACAGGTGCAAAGTATTATATCACATTTAGAGGAGGTGGGGGGACCTTATAAGATAACAGAATTCTGCTCTTTCTTTTCTTATGTACCCTTTCCCATTTCAAACTACTTGGTTACCTAACTCGTGATTGAGAAGTAGAGCTCCCTTACTAAAAACAAGAACAAAAAAACCCAATTAAAACAAGACTTTTTTGTGTACTGGTTGTCATAAAAAAAATGGGAAATTCCTTAGTTTACAGGCAACCAACAGAATTAAAATTTTCAGCTGGCTGGGGAATAAATGAGCTTAAATATACATGTTCACTTAAATAGTAAAACTTTTTTTTTGCCAAAAATTAGTTCCGAGTTTTCTTTTCAATTAAACTCAACTTTTTTTTTTAACCAGAAACTTCTATTTCCTCCAGAAATCAGTATTGAGAATGAAAAAAGACTTTTCATCTAAGAACATGTCAAACACACAAAAATGATCAGCTCTACTGTGAACATCAAGATGGCACCTCAGATGGACAGCCTGTGGCTGACCAGTGTTCACTGTTTCTTTTCTCAAACAACTGAGCATAATGTCTTCTACTAATTTCAGGTCCTTCACAAGAAATGTATAGACTAAACTGGTGGTTTTCAACCTGTGATCTTCAGATCCCTGGGGGTCTGTGGACTATGTCTAAGGGGTCTGTGGATGACTATGATCAATCAAACATATATGAATACCCACACTTACAATTCAAAGACACCTCCATTCAAAATTTTTTAGGGACCTGCAAATGAAAAAAGGTTGAAAACCACTGGTCTAAACTTAAGAACCTTCTTCTCTATCTAACCTATTTTTCTCAGGAGTTTCCAAGATGTTCATTTTGCTACCTAAGCAACTGAAAAGTACTTGTGGGGAAAGGAAAGACCAGACAATATTATAGTAATTAAAACTGTAAATTTATTAAGGCTACCCCAAGATATACAGTAACTAATATTATTAACCTATTGCTGAATACCTTCCTATGTTTCCTGCTTTGATATATTATGTTTTTTGTAGGCAAGATGAGTGCAAGAAAATGGATTTTTATAAGTATAAAGTATCTATCTATGCTTTAAGTTCAGTTTTTAGCAAACCTGTGGAGAAATAAATGTTTCTATCACTGGACAATTACTGGTGTCTCTTGAGATGCAATAAACACAGCATTATACAAGGAAAGAACCCTGAATTCCAGCAAAATGTGAAGTCAAAAGAAATAATCATACCACCTTTCCATGACAAATTGTCTGTAAGTTTCAGTACAATAGGAAAGTACTAATACTTTTTTTTTTTCAATAATTGATATTAAGTAATTGGGTACCGACAGTAAAAAAAAGTGACTTCTTCCATTAATGTCATTTTTACACCATCCTATAACTTCCTCCTCTAAAATAATCTGTTGAGTCACTTGCAGAATAATCCTACCAAATAGAAAAGATATTAGAGTGTGTGGAAAATCTTTTAATTCTTTTTATGATTTCCTTAGAATTTTCAGGGAGGTTTGATTTAACTTTACTATGCTACAGTACAACCCCAGTTGTCAGGAAATCATGGTGGGGTTCCAACATTTCTACAGTATGTCAGCACGTAGAACCTAAGAAGGTACTTGGGTTTCAACAGCTTGACTAACTTCGGAGATGCTGTGCTACTATAAATCAGTAGTTAGGGTGAGCAAGGTAAAAAGAAAGTTTATCTAATTTCAAACTTTAGGAACTGCAAACGATATAGCTGCAACCTCTGCCATATTTTTTATGTGAATAAATAATGTTTAAAAGACTGCAACCTATCTGAAGCGTTCACTCAAGCTGGGATCATCCTGGTACAATTTTATAATTCTAACATAAATAATTTATTTTATTACATCCATAATAACAAGTACCCACTCAAAGGATTTTTGTTCATTCTTATAGACTTACTCAAGTAATCAGATCTTACTGTTAAATCAAATAAAAGTTATAGATATATGACTAGATATATAATCACACGCAAGTATCTATGTGGATGGGCTTAAAGACATAAAGAAAGAGATATTTTCTTTGTCACTTGATTAACATTTTATCCATCAGCAAATTTAGCTTGCAGCTTTTCCACTTGCATTATGATGCCATTAGATCGAACAATAGTAGCAAAGTTGGGGGAGTTCAGTGGCTGCTTAGTGCACCTCCAAGGAACACCTTAATGAGGTGTTGCATGAAGTGAATTTGGTGAGTCAGCAAATGGCTTTCTTCCCTGATAATTAGGGGAGCACTGACTTTTCAGTTCTGAGTGAAATTCCTTCTAGTGACCCCAGGCAGCTTAGTCAAACTGGAAAAAAAAATTGCCTACTGTCAAGTCCTCTAGCCAACTTTTGAAATTTTCTAATTTTCTAATTTTTTTTAATTTCTCTTTCACCTGCTGGAGTGTAAACCACACACATACAAGGTGGGAAACTGACTAGCTCAGGAAGGAAAACAACAATCACAAAGTACTATCGAATTCAGAAAAAGGATGAAAAAGTTTTTTCTTTATTTCAGTTCTAGTAATTATAGGTATCACTTGCAACTATTCTAGGGTAAAAATAAACTCAGATAAAAGTGATATATAAGCTTAGGTACTTTAAGAACAGTTATTCATCCCACAGTAGTCAGTATGGGTACTGTGGTATATAAGCATACCCCTCATTCACATAAGACCAATTTTTTTTCTTCTAGACTTGGAGCACCTGTCAAGGCCATGCATATGACTTGTGCTCCCATATGAGAGCAGAAAGGGTGACATGGCCTTGACCTTTCCTCATTTCACCCACAAGTCATAGCCTGTAATGCTCAGGTTTACTAAGAGCCTGGATATAAGTTGGGATGTGGGATCCAGAACTAATTACATTACAACATCTCAAAGAACCAGATGTATGGTAAGGCACAGCTCTTTCTTCTTGAAAATGTGGGTTGTTCCTGCTACAGGGACTGCCTAAATGAGAGTTCTTGTCAATTTGGCTTATGACTTGGTTGCCATGTCAAGTGCATAATATGTAAGAAAAATTAGTGATTTGCTCCACATCTTGAAGACTGGCATGTTTTTGAAGCAGGCAGATAATGCTGCCAGTGCCCTGGTAGAACAAGTCTGTATATTTGGAAGGACAGGCTCACAAGCCAACTGACGGTAGGTGGAAATACATTCCATACCTCACTTTGAGGCTTTCTACCAAGAGCTATGTCTCAACATAATGTGCAAGATATGGCCAAAAGAAGGCACGGAATGAGCATGAAAGACTCCCTCAGGTCAAGGCTCTAGAAATGTCCCAAGCATGCAGCCGTATCTCCCACAGTGGAGAGTATAGATTCAGGAAGACCAGAAAGCAATGGATTGGCCAAAGAAGAATTCTGAGACTACCTTAGGGATATAATGAGGTATGGTTTCATTTCTACCATGAAGAAATCACACCATCAGTTGCCTTTTTCTGGACTCCAAGACTAGTTTGAAAGGAGGCACCATAAACTGTAGAAGAATGACATGGAGGTCTCATGTGGCAAGCAGATCCTGACCCCCAAAGGGCAAGCTTCAGGAAGGCCTTTGAGAAATTTAGATACCACATGGTGTGAGAAAGTAAGGCTATGCTTACGCCAGGGCATTGCAAAAAGATAAACCTGTTTAACCCAAAGCATTTCAGAAGAAGCACATATTTCAAGAACTTTGGCTTTTGGGCTGCTATGAGGTTAATTTTCTGAGTTGTTCATAAAGGCAGAATCTTTTCTATCTCAAGACTGTTTCCTGCTTTGTATGAGACTTTCATGAAACTGTCTTTGTCACAGATCTCAACCAGACATTAGCAGGGCATCAAGTGCAATGACTAACTCTGGGTGCATATGTGACCATAGGATATTTTTTCTAGACAGACTGGAAAGTGGAACAGCTGTAATAGGCCCAGCACCCCAACACTGTCCAAAACAGTTTGGGCTCGCAGACTGATCTAAGCCTTGTTCTACCTGATCTCAGATATTAGCCTGGGAATCAGTAGGAAGACATGCAGGAATTACCACGAAGGAATTACCACACAGATCTTGGGGGGGAGGGTGGGGGGGGAAGGGGAGAGAAGGGAAGGGGCGAGGGAAGGGGAAGGCAGCGCGAGGCAGGCAGTCTGCCTTCACGGAGACAGTCTGGACCGTGGTGTGCTTGGGCCGGGCACTGCTGCTGGCAAGAAGGGCTATGGGGAGGACTACAGTGAATTTTCAGGTGCCTGCAGTCCCCACGTAACCCTGCTCCAGTGCCGAAGCTGCCCAGCCTGAGCGCAGCCCCTCGCCCCAGCCCACAGCAACAGCTGGCCTGGCCAGCGTAAAGATCTGGGGGCACACCCCCCATGCCCTCCCAGGGTGTGTCCTCCCCCTCCCCATACCCACTGGATGAACTGCTTGCGGCTCCATCCTGTGCCCTGGCTGTGCAGGACCTGCTCCAGCCCCAGCCCCACTACCTCCCTCACCGCTGTTGGCGCAGGGGGGAGGGGGGGTGTTGCAGATTGAGGCCTCAGCAATGAGGAAGTGAGACTAGGGCTGGGGCCTATGTGTATGTGTGTATATGTCTCTATGTGTAGAAACAAATCCTGGTAGAGGTTCCTGCTATTTTTTAACTCATTTTACAAGTAGTGTTATAGTGGTTAGCACCTGCCACGGGTGTTATGCAATTGAATGAGGAAGTTCTGGCTGGACAAAATGTTGAACAGTTTGTGAGGAGCTATGAAATGCGAGTTGTTCAGCTGAATAGGGAAGAAAAGCTCCTTCTCTTTCTCTATGGTAAAGACTGGTCTATGAGAATGAAGCCCAGCTCAATAGCACCATGGCCACATACGAATAAAGAAGACACACTGGTTTCATAGTTGGTAGGGTCAGAAGGGACCTAAGTAGATCATTAAGTCCAACGCCCTGCCACGGGCAGGAAAGAATGCTGGGGTCAAGCCCCATGCCAGCCGCTGATGGGACAGTGATATCAGGGGCCAGGTAAAGCAGTCAGTAAGCCTCTCTGTGCCACTGTATGCAGACTTGGAGGGAACGTTCCATCCTTGGCAAGGATTCTCACTGGTGAAGTAAGAAGGAGCAAACCTCCTCTAGGACTGGTGCCAGTGTGTAAGGCACTTCCTGTACTGCAGTCTGAACCAATGCTGGTGGTTGTCTCAGCAGTAATGACAGTTTTGGTTCTACCTCAGCTTTACCTCCCAAAGCAGAGGTTGATGCTGAAGATGGCATTGTCAGCATAGGCACCATTGCCAGGAGAGCTTGCTGCATCTCTCCATCCCTCAGTATCATAAGGGGACTGGAGAAGCTTTGCTGTCCCTACCTCTATGGGAGGACACAGAATAGGTTTTTTTTAGCCTGGCTGGCTTTTGCCTGGCTGTTTGGTTTTGATTCATAAGGTGTAGGTGTTAGCTTCAGCGTCACACAAAGGTGTGCATGACTGCTAGACTAATGTAGGTTATGATATCAGTGTTTGGTTTTCCTTCAATGCTGTTTTCACCAGAATAGCTAAGGCATCACCTATCTATTCACAAGTTAACACTCCTTGCAGAGAAGGAAAGGTATACCAAGCTTCCTTCTCTCCCAAGCAGAGTATTTCTCCCATTCAAAAGAAAGGTCTGCTGGGTGTTCTTTAGTAGATGGAGCTTCAAGACTGCAATTTTCAAGACCATCATTACGGTGAACCTGTTTAGGGAAGTATGTATACAGGGTGCTTAAAAAGTGTCTGACCAGTGAAGTTTAGTCCAGGAACTAGTGGACCTACAGGCCACCTTTATATGCTACAGCCAACCAGTTAATTAAGCAATTACCTTGAGACTCGCTACACATGCAAAGTAGCTATCCCACAATAAAAAGCTCTGTGCACTAGCTTTATAGCTGGTTGCTATCAAGCTTTAAATTTGTACATGTAGCAGGGTTTCCCCTATGGCTGGGAGACCCGTCAGCTGTTGGATCTCAGCGGCAGGGGTGCACCTTGCTCAGCTGGGCTGCAACTCCTGCAACTGCTGTGGACTCTCAACCTCAGAAGCTGCAGACTCTGGGCCCAAGCAGCACCCTGAAGCTGCTGGGAACCACAGCTGCAGATACTGGGTCGCCCCAGCAATCCCCCTGTCCTGGGGGGGTGGAAGGATCACTGCTGTGGTGATCCGCCACCCTAATTTCATGCACCCCTGGGGGAGGGATTGTTGCATGGTGATCTCCTAGTTGTGGGAGTTGCATGGAGTGTCACCATAGCTAGGAGCCCCTCAGCTAAGGGGACTCCCAGCTACAAGAGCCTGCTTCTTGCTGGTGCAGGGGGAACCTGGGATTGGGCTTCCCCTGTACCAACAATAAGGCATGATGGGATCTAAAGCACAACCTCACAATCACACCTCTTGCCATTCACATGGTATGGCAAGAGGCACGATTGTGTAAATCACACATTAGATCCCGTTGCGCCTTTACCTGCATGTGTAGAGGGGGCCCACAATGACAGAGATTCTAAGAAAAAGCTACAATTCTCAGTGTAAAGAGAAGTGTGTTAACTGTGGTCCTCCGTTACATGCTACATTGGGTAATTTACTGGTTCGTTTGGATATTTCACTTTCATCTTATAATTGTAGATTAATGCCATTGAGGTATCTGCATTTTAGTGATGGATGACATGATCTCCTAATATGGATGGATTTCATGACTTTTCTTCCTGCAAATGAATTCACTGCAAGGCAATGACAGCATCTGTGAAGAATCACGACCATTATTTAAAGTGCATCAGGATAAAAGACAGCATATAAATGCAAGATCATCATCTCAGGAGGACGAAAAATCTAAAAAATAGTACTACACAACCTTTTAAAACTATTTAAAAGATAAGGCTGGGCAGTAATAGACATTTACAATAAAAGATATTGCTTGATTTAGCCTTTGGTAAACTTCCAAAGGAAAAGATAGCTGAATGTACAGTGTTTTGCTTACTGAATATTTTATGGTTTTGTTCTAAAAATGAACTAGGATTAATCATCCTGCAAATAGCTGCAGGTGAGCATTCAGAGCAATACCATTTTCTTTTTCTTTATCCAAGATTACTATCTTAAGTGGCTGTCATTGTGAACAGAAGAACAATATAAAACAGCTAAGATACTGCAGAACAAGAGTGGCATACAGAATTTATTTGGTCTGCTATACGCCCCACGCAGAATTCTCATTTGACCTGCATCAGAAGTGTTGCTTCTTTAGAAATGCTGCATAACAGTGCTAATTCAAGCACTCAGTATATCCACTAATTATTCTGTCAGCTTCCTTTCCCTCTCAAGCTGAACAGCTTGGATACAGAAATGAAACATGCAATGCTGTATTAGTTCAACAGATGGGGTACTGGCAATAGGTGGGAAGCTTATGCCTTGAATATAAATGTCACAAGATTTATAATAGGTATTTCTGTAAGAACCTCCATTTAGTTTAGCAGTCAGATGCGGCATTGCCGATTGTTTTACACCTGAAAACCCACGGCTGATGTGCAATACAATTGCCTTTAAGCACCTGTATCTTTGAATCCAAATCTGGAATCTACGAATGGAAATATATATTTGCATATCTATTATAGACTATTTGAATACAAAGCCCCAAAACAACCACAGCATAGAAACCTCATGCAGAACCTGTTAGGACATTGAGTTAAAATATTCTGCAGGCCTTTCCATATCAGGCTACACATAACTGATGATATGTTGCTAGCATACAGGTACTGCAATTTGTGAAAAACTAAACAAACAAAAAAATCTTTCCCCAGATTAGATGCTTTATGCTTGTTGTTCCTGTACCAGGTGCTGGAAATATTCAGTAAGTGGCATATGGACAGTGTGGCAGCATTCCAGCCAAATGATGGATCAGTAATAGCAATGCTTGGCACTTTACTGTGTCTTCCATTTTGGGATCATGAAATGTATGTATAAAGATAAAGGACCGTACAGGCAAAAGGGACGGTAAAACTGGGTAGCTTCCCTCTGATTAGCAGTTATGAGAGCTCAGAATTTCTACAATAATCAGGCCCAATATGCCTCTACGTAGGTGCTCAAAACTACTGGATAATTTTTAAAAATTGTCCAGTCATGCAGCGAGTCAGAGATGAGAATAAAACACAGGAGTCCTGATTTCAGTTCTCTAACTGCTGGATTTTCATAAGTATGGATCCCCCAAAACTCCAAATGAAATTGATAGGAACTGCATGTACTCTGAGAAGTTTTAGCCTCCATACGTAGCTATGAAGTTAGTGCCACAAACAATAGCAAGTCCAAAGAATGTACTTTTGTTGTATAGCAAACACTTGACTATCTTTCTTCTCTTATCTGTCCACAATACCCTGCAATTCCCAACCATGAATGATCTGTGATTGTGCTGAGATTTTCACTACCTCCTCTCACTTCTGCTGTTGCCATTCGTGTTCATCTTATTTTAACCTTCTGAAAAATTCTCTTTAAAGCAAAAGCTTGCAATATATCATTTTCTCAGTGCAGAGATAAAGGTTTCTGAAAAGTTAAGGAAAAATCCTTTAGCCACTTCTGAAAATAGAGGGCCTTCTCACCCTCCACCAACATATTCCCAACTGTTCAGAGGCCAATTTGAAAGAAAACCATAAAAGCATGATTTTTCAAAATCAAGATCTTCTGACTATGTTTATTTGAATGGATAACTGTTTTAGCTATAAAGACCAACACAGCTATATAATTCAAACCAGAGTCCAGCATTCAATGCTCCAAGGGAACACAAAATTATCCTCTGATTATGGGAGGCTACTTAATGCTTTTCAGAATGCCAATATGATGAGAAATATATGGAATTTTAAACCCGCTAAGTATTTAAGTGCTCTGCACTGCAGCATTTAAATGACCAACAGAATCCTTATCACTCATCACTTAAAGCATAAAAATAGGTCCAAAAGAAGAGTACTTTACTTTCTGGCTAACACAGCCTATTAGAGAATCACATTTGGATATGCAGCTAATGAGGCAACATAGCATTTGGAACAGGAGGAAAAAACCTAGGTTCCATTACCAGCTTTTACAACGGCCTAGTTGAGCGATCCTGAGTCTTCATTTTGCCATTCTGTGACTCACTTTCCTTTGCTGTACAATCTCTGCAAAAGCAGTCAAGCATTTTTATATATTTAACAATAAGATTAAGCATTGAGGCTATTTTGAACATGCTTGACTACGTTTCCATAGATGAAAGCATCATTAGGGCTAAGTACAGATAGTCAAAATTCCTGAGGCTGAATTGATTCAGTCTTTGCAGGTTAGTCTAAGCTACAAAGATTGAATCAATAAGCAAATGAACAGACATTCACTTCTGATTCAGGAAAAGCAGCCGCATGCCTGTAGTGGCTCAAGCCAAACGCCAGGGGGCACTAAAGCACCGCCCTCTGGCATATAGGCAGCATGGGCTGCGTGTTCACTTTCTCTTCCTGCTGCCCCCAAGGTCTCTGGGATTTGCAGTTTACAGTCACAGCAGCAGGACTCTGCAGGATTGCTCATCACTTCCTCTTCCTGCTTCTAGGTGCCTCTGGGATTTGTAGTCCACAGTTGCAGCCAGGACTAGGTAAGCAGGGCAGGGCAGGCAGCTCTGTACTGGGGGAGGGGAAGTTTAACCCCCCTCCCTGGGCCCAGACCCCAGCTGGGGTTTGCCTGGGGAGGAGGTCGCAGTGAACCAGCCAGAGAGGCCAGTGAGCCAGTCCTCACTGTCCAGCGAGAGGGCAGAGGGATGGGGCCAGCTCTGCTCTATGGAGCAAACAGCACAGCCCAGCCCAGGGCTGTAGAGCATGCTGGGATGTTGGGGGACCCTAATTTAACTTGAACCACGAAGGGGTCTGAGACAGAAGTTTCATAATATGGTTTGACCTTAATCAGTTAAGTCATACTACATTCAACCAGGTTCATCTTTAAAGCATTTCAGCTATTTTGAAACTGGTTTATGTGCACTGGACTTCTATTCTGTTAGATGTTCAAACTAGTTTCTGCTCACTTGAACTGGTTTATGTGTACCTTCTGTCCCTAGCCCAAATGTGGCTAGTGTGAACAGCTATGAGCTTACCTGACTATGAAGATTATAGGGATATTACTATTCATGGTTTCAAAGACTGTTGAAACTAGACTTACAGAGGAAGTAATCAAGTCAGCGCCTCTCCTGCTTAGAGTTCAGTCAGGAAGAAACTGAGACCATGGAAGAACTACTTAGTTTGCTCTGTGACCTTTTCACAGCAGAATTGCAGCTGAACAAAATGATCCAAGTCTGAGTTTTAAAAATGAGACTTACAATAAAAAAAAAATCATCTGAACTTGGTTGGCATTGCTGCCTGGAAGAAAACTTAAACTGAAGGACCCCAAGTTGAGTACAGGAGCCGGATGCAGCCAGAAGAGATGTCAATAGTTTTGTGGGCTTGAAACAGAATCAATTATTGTTGTATAGCAATATTAAAAGTATTTTAGCTTGTACATAGCAGAGTAGGATTTGCTTACACCTGCAAGAATGCCCTCATAAAAGAAATACTGTATTAATTCCTGTCAAAAGACAATTTATCATTCTTTATCCCCTCCAATATTTTTATCCATGAATCTTCACAGGATTAGGACATTAATGTCTCAACTAATTAAAATAATTGTGCCCCTCCCCCTGACTTTTTTGAGACCCTTATGAAAGTCTCTGCATGGGGAAAATTAACCTTCTGAATCAAAGACTCTAGCAGGTTCTTTGTAAATGAATACTGTTAATCTGAAATGTTATTTTTATCCAGCTGAGGAATAAGGCACCTATACAAACTATTTCAGGTTTACAGGTACTGGAAGTGTGGTATGTATTCTTATCTAAATACCAGAGAATCATTACCTTTTCCCCTCAGAAAGGTTTCTTTCCACCTGGGAGATCTTCCACGTTAATTTAATAATCTTGAATCAGAAAATCCTTCTGAGATTCTTCTGCAAACCTCAGCCAGAAATCTAATAAGCAGCAATGATATTTGTGTCTGAGATTTTAAATAAACTGTTTTTATATTACAAATTATAAAGCTTTCTTTTCAATTTTTGGTGTTACAGGCAGGAAATAATTTGACAAAGACAATGCAAGAACATTAACAGAAATATTTTTTTTCCTTTGAAAGCAATTAATGATCTAAATATTCTCTTCCTGCCCTAATGCTAGCTGAGCTATAATTTTGATGCCTTTGAGCAGAGTGGTTAACTTCAAACATGTCAATATATTGGGAGCATTGGAATCTCACAACATGAAAAATAAAAGAAGCCAGTTTTTACCATATGAAAACACAGCAAATCAATCTGAATAATATTTCTTTGATGGGGTAGCAGTAATAAATGGACATAGCCAAGACAGAATTACAAATACACATGTAGCACAGAAATACAGTGAGTAATTAAATGTACAACACCCTTCTGAATTACACCATGCTTATTGCATGCATTCAGAAAAGTTATTGTTCTTTCACAGAAGCCTAATTCAATTTGCCAGCAGAGAAGGCCAGCAGAAGAGTAGTTAAGGAGAGGACTCTTCACTGAAGTAGCCATATAAGACCTCATGCATGTCTGGGACTGTATCGACAAGAAAATACATTTTGTTTACTTTAAATCTTTCATGTGATTAGAAATTAAAACATGATTGTTTTATGACAGTTTTGATGGAATCAAATTATTTCCTTTTAGCTCCTAAAAGAAAAGCTGGAGGAAAAAAACCCTGCATTACAGCCCCTAGAGTTCTTTTCTTGTAGTCAATTCTTTCTAGCTTTTTTGCCAGGCGAACTACTAACTCACATGCTCTCTCTCTCCAAGTAGAAAAATCTATTTTTCTATTAGTGTATTTACATGCTCATACCACATTTATCACTATAACACTTTGACTGAGCCTGGTGAGGAATGTATTTAGGGTTCTGCCAGCAAGCAAGCTGATTTAGAAATCAGCTTGCTGCAAACTGTATCATCCTGTATACACTAGGCTCAAGAAGCCATCCATCTATTAACAACCAAATATTTGTACCTACATCTCCTTAAGTCATAATGGTAATGCGTACATTATGTGAACAAAGTTTATTTTCCAAACAAAAAATCCTCCTATATACATCACCATTTTCTTTTTCATCAGTTCTCCAGTAGTTTCAGTAGCTCATCTTGATTTAGTCTCTGTGATGTACATGTATTTGCTCACCTCCAACGCAGTGCCTTTTGCAGCCTTTCACCCTTGCTCTAAGTCAGTGGTTCTCAAACTTTTTTTTTCCCACAGACCACTTGAAAATTGCCAAGGTTCTCTTAATAAGCTTTTTTTGTTCTACAGATCAACGCACACAACTCATATTTTAATATCAGTAGTCTTACCTTTCTAATGCCATGGATGTGCCTGTTTTTTTTTGAGCAAAGTTCTGGGAAGTTGGGTGTAATGTTCGTCAAGCTTTAGCCTTAGGTCACCTTTCTGCAGACCACCTGAATGGAGCTTCCGAACCACAGTTTGAGAACCTCTGCTCTAATTATTAATTCTGTGTGACATCGGGTTCAAGTTAGAGTCAATTTGCAACGTCATTTGAAAAACAGAGCAGAGCAAGGACATTGTCCTCATCTACCTATATGCAAATGTGAATTACCACAGGAAAATATGGGACTATTAGGCAGAACTTCTTATATCTTGGTTCAAGCAAAAGCAAAAAAACAACATATAGGGTAACAGCATCCTAAAAATTCAGCATCAGAATTTATCATTAACTGCCATATTCTCTGTATGTGACATAAATAGAAATGGATATATATTTCAGAGAATTATGGGCAAAGTGATATTTGATATAGATAAGCAATAATTCTATTGAAGCCAGTGTACTTAGTGCTAGGTACCGTGACTTCAAATGAATGCAAAACTAGGTGAACTCCTGGAAACACTGATCTTGATTTTATGCACGTATTCTTATCTACAGGGGAAATAAAAAACACGGCAGAGAGGCAGAATAATTATTTCTGTCAATGGAATATTTTTCAAATATTACACAGCTACTCTTTTTTTCTTCACATGGGACAGCAAATGAACTGAAGAGAAGGGATGAGAAGAGTAAACAGTATTTGTAAAGGTCTAAAGTAGGGAAGGAAGTAACTTCTTTTGTTTTAGAAGAAAATTATATTATGGCAGTACCATTGGTTTCTATATGGCTGAGTTTGCATAATTTGGGGTAATTAAGAGATTACTGATAAGCCAGGATAACATGGAAGGCAACAGCAGCTGTTCCAATCAGTTACTCAAAAGGTGCCCTGTAGACCAAACTCCATCTGTAAAAAATAAATATGGATCACTGAAAAGTAGAATTAAGAAAAAATAATTAAAAATGACAAGGTTAGCACTGATCATCTAATCCTACATGCCAGGAAACAGCCTTTCCCTGCATTACCTATGGAGCAATTAGTTCAGGAATGCAACAGTGCCACATGGAAGCTGCCATTTTGTAAAATAGAGATATTTTGTAATATCATGTCTGGGACTACGGGAGACAGGATAAAGGTTAATAACTAAAAAAAAAAAAACCATTGTTACATACAAACTTCACTTAAAAGTTCCCTCACATTTCCAGAAAAAGAGAGAGAGAGAGAGAGAGAGATGTATTGCTTCTCCCTTGTCTAGTCCTATTGTAATTTTGCAAATGTGCATTATATTTTCAAGAGTAACTGCTTTAACAAGATCATTTCTATAGTACACCAATATTAAATTCAGTCCCAAGTGTATTACAGAGAACCTGTGTAGCAAAACCTGCTCTTTTATGGGAACACAGAACAAATAGGGAAATCAAAAAGATATGGGATGTGGTCGGTCTGGAGGTCCAGTTCTGGAACCTTAATCAATGCGGTATGGGGCGGCAATCTACCACCAGTCCCAGTCATTTCAGTGAGGTTGTTTCTAGACTGAATCAACAGAATCAATTGAAATCAACAGAATTTCAAGCATTAGCCAGCTGTGAACAAAGGAGTTCATTCTATAAACTGATGCTGATTTAATAACTGCTGTATGTTATGTGGCTTAATTTATATAATTCAAAGTATTAAATACAGTGGTATTTGGACTAAACCAAAAAGACCTGCTTGCTAAAATATTGGGGGG
>NW_005842071.1:1557785-1574075 GCF_000455745.1 Alligator sinensis | reverse complement strand
GGGGGGGAGGGTTGAGAAAAATAAATGGTGCGCACACTGTTGTCCTCTCTCTCTTAACCCCCACCCTCTCCTGTTTCCCTCTTCAACATGATACTCCTGGTGATGCATTTTAGAGCAGCTGTGATGACACAGTTTTCTAGCAGATGAAGGTTTAAGACACACACGGAGGAGCAGATTTGCAGCACAGGGATTTAGCTATCCAACTCCAATTAATGGTAATGGCAGCTGAGCAGCTAAATCCCAGAGCACAGACCTAAAGATTTACTCCACGATATTTATTTAAGCAAGGGGTTTGCACTTGATTTTGCTCATTTAAATCATATCAACAATAGACAAAAGTTTTCAGAATCATTATCCTCTAACACCCACATTAATAACGTTAATTCAAGGATGTTATGTAATCAGGATCAAGGCTATATTTTGATGTTTGGGTTTCTGTCTTTGGTTTTCATTTGCAAATTTCCTAACACTGCCACTTGTATTTTGTCTTTTATTGTAAGCTGCCATAAGCCTTTTTGGGAAGGGGGACATACAAATCTAATAAATAATATTAGGAAGTGTTACCAGGTTCTGAACAGTAGTAAACTGCAGCAAGGTGACTTATAAAGTTTTCCACATTAAATTAACTTGGGTTACAGTTCTGGCTGTAAATTTTTTAATCTGCTATACTATTTCTGTGAGTAACACCCATGATGACTACAACTGAAGAAGACTGAAAACTATTAGTTTTTACCATTTCTTTAATAATTTGACATTGTTGCATGTCCAGTTTCACTGCTTTCACCTGTATAGCCAGGTAATCAGTTTCTCCTGTTTGTCTGGATCTACATTCAGCAACAGGGGAAAGAGAAACTGTTATAAATGAGTTAATTGTCAGAATCTGTTTGATTTTTAAATTGTTTTTGAGTTAAAGGATACTGCTATAAAAGCATGTCGAAGTGCTTAAACTGATGATATTAGTACTATGCTAGATTTGTACTTCTAGATCATCTTCTGTCTTGGATTCTCCGCGTGCTATATCAGCATTAATTAAGCCACCTTCAGACTGTACCAAGTCAGCCATTTTGGAACAGAAAAGCAGAGCAGTTAAATGACAAGCTGAGAGTAGAGTTCTGAACTCCTAACTTCCTGTCCTGAGGATTAGACGATCATTTTGCTCCCTAACTTTAAACATAAAACCAAAATTTTATAGCTCAATTTGAAACATGAAATATCAGCACCCAGGACTCTGCTAGCCACAGCAAGACCAATGTAACTAGCATAATAATACTAATGTTTAATAAAAGAGACTTATCATGGAAGGTACCTCCACAGCAATATCTCTCTCACAAGAAAGTTTTGAGACTTGCCAGGTGCTCCAGTTGTGTATATGCTTTTTTGTCTCATTTCACTGTACCACATGAAATATTGATGAAAAAACAGAATTTACTGTTTGTTCACTAGGACTGAAACATATGCATAGCTTGTATTTTATCATGAGACAAAAACTAAAAGCAACACATAGGAATGGATAGCAATCACTAATGCCTGCCAAGCAAAGTCTCTCATTGTTTATTAATTACTGCCTTCTCTTTTGAAGTCTAAAGTACACAAGAAGAATTACAAACCCCAAACCAATTACCAATTACCCCAAACCAATGGACAGACTTAAGAATAGAAGCCAGGGGTGAAACCCTAGCCACACTGAAGTCAACGGGGATTTTATCTGTGATGTCATGGGGTAAATGGAATCAGGTTATCATCTCACATCTACTGACCTCCATTTCTCTGCCTGAGTGATCAGTTTCCTAAACTGTGAATGTATAGTGTTTACAAGAAAAGATACTACACCGATTGATCATCTTAACCAGGGGTAGACAACCTATGGACTGTGGGTTGGATCTGGCCTGCAGAGCTGTGGCTTCAGCACTGAGGACTTTGCCCACCACTGTGCCACAGCCTGATGGTAGGGGCCTTGCTGGTAGTACAGAGGGGAGGGCCTGTACCCAGGCCCCGTTATAGATGGGCAACAGGGTCTTCAGCAGAGGGGGGCTTGCTTCCCCATGCCATACTGTAACCAAGCAGTGGGGAGAAGTGGCAGAGGCAATTAGGTCCTAGTGCTGGCTTGCCTCAGCCCTAAGCTAAGTCATTCCAGTCCACTGCTGGAAAACACTGACAACCCCCGATCTTAGCGCTAAGTTATGCATCAAGGTAATTAAATGGTTCTAGAAGGTCACACAGTTCTTGGATAGAACCTTTTCTCCCATGCAGCAATTATGATTATTGGTTTACAATGTACACATGAACAGAAAAAGAGCATCATTTGAGTACTACTCCTAGACAATAATGGTAATAAACCCCAAAACGGTAACCTGAAAGACAAACATATCTGTTTCAGAACTAATTTTAATATAGTTTCTCAGCCTCTCATAGGCTGAGATCATATGTAATATCTTCTCATTTCATTCTGTTTCGTTCTAACATACTCTGCTCAGCCATTTATTTTACTGATTTGTATTTTACTTTTTTATTTTTTAAATAAAAGACAAGTCATTGGACTAAGCGGTTGCTTGTGAATGTGCTGCCTTTCCTGAGCCACTATTTATTACCCTGGAGATATGGGGCAAAGACTTTTCCAAGACCTCTTATGAAAAGCAAAAGTTCCCCATTTAAACCAAGTCCTCTCATGCCACATAGTGAGGAATAGGCTTCTGTTCCATCTTTCTGGCTTCATGATCTGAACTAATTTATTTTGTAATGGAGTTAGAGAGGAGACATAGTCTTAGAATTTACAGAGCTCTGATGATCATTCTCATTGTATCCCTTCTCAGACTTTCGAACCAAAAAGGCCAGATTCTCTTTTGCTTTAGTACAAGTGGCGATAAGTTGGCATAAAATTTGCCAGTAAGCAAGGCAAGGCACCTCCTCTACTCCTACTCACCAAAGCCTGAACTTAATGCCTCTTTAGCTGTTCCTCCACTGGGAGCTAAGAGGAAGTTTATTAGAATGAACACAAGACTCCAGTAGAACCATTCACAGCATTACTGCCCAGGCCAGCATAACTTAAGTATTATATTTACATGCTAATAAAACTTAAATGACTCAAAGGGTAACAGAAAATCTCTTGTTCTTCTAAATATTTTAATGCCCCACACTTGAATAATTTAACTTTATTTAAAGGCTTGTTGGCTTGCATTTGCAGCCCAGAGACGGAGTGCAAAGCTTGTTTTAAACCACATTTGTGCTTTTCCAATTCTTGGCTGTTGCATGAGCTGAAAACGGCTCCAACATAGGCTTAGACAGCCCTATGGGGACCTAAATTTCACTATTTTTTCTGGGCTTGAGGAGCATGACCCTGTTACAGAAATTCCTCTTCCAACCCTAACCTCATAAAATCCCTATCCCAGACCCTATGATAGAATCCTTGGAAGGCAGCATTATAAGCAACTTCCACAGTGCCTGCTCCAGGGAAATTGTCCCACGGCAGAACCAGGATTTTTATGCTTTTTCCCTACTTAGGCATAAAGTAACCAAGGAGGGCATAAAAATCTAATTCTTGTTCAGACAAGGTTCTTTGGATGAATCTGATATCTTTTATTAGACCAATTTAAGAATTAGAAAATTTTTCTTAGCAAGCTTTCAGGTTTAAAAACCCTTCGTCAGGCTGAGGAAGCATCTGTAGTTGGTGTGTGCTCTTCCTGGATGGAATGAATAGTAAAGAGGCTAGAGACTGATATGCATGCAAGAAAGGCAGTCAGTTCTTGCATGCATACCAGCCTCTGGCCTCTTTACTATTCATTCCACCTAAGAAGAGCACACACCAACCGGAGATGCTTCTTCAGCCTGACGAAGGGTTTTTAAACCCGAAAGCTTGCTAAGAAAAAATTTTCCAACTATTTAAGTTGGTCTAATAAGAGATATCAAATTCACCCAAAGAACCTTGTCTGCCTATGTACTTAGACTAACACGGCTACAACCTACACCCCTTTAATTCTTGTTCAGTCTTTAGTGGCACCCATGGGTACAGTGTGACATCAGTTTTACTTTATGGTGGATAAAAAGGTTTTTCATTTACCATGTGCTAGAGAACAAGATGAAAACCATGCCTGCAAAACTAAGATTTTTTTTAGAAACATTTTTTAGTAACTATTTAAGAAGCTAATGGCACTGCAGTTGGCATTATAGTCTGACTTTTGCTAACTTCTTCCAAATTCTGCCTGCCTGAAACCTTTGCTTCTGTCTTCAAATTGTATGCAGGCTGTTACAGATACAAAGAATATGTATGGTATACCATGTGCATATGTGTGTACGGCTGTCAAACAATTAAAAAATGTAATCTTATTTAATTACGTGATTAAAAAAATTAGTTGCAATAAATTGCAATTTTAATCACACAGCTAAAACCTCAAAATTAAGCGCAGAAAAACTCAAAATTATGCAAAATGGTGCAGGTACTTTGTATGGTTGGGGGGTGGGATGTGTGGAGGGGACTTGTGAAGCTGTGGGGGGCTGTTGGTGTGTTGCAGGGGGTTTGGAGCCCGGCAAGGGGGTCACGGCCCCAGCAGCAGTGGGCTCACCTTGCCATTGCCTCAGCAGCAACGGCCACAGACAACCTGGGCTCGGAGCAGCTGGCCCTAGGTTGGGCCCAAACTTCCCTTATTTGTTCAGCGGGTCCAGTATCTCCATGCAGGTCTGGCAGAATGTAGGCTCTAGGTGGATGCAGCAGGAAGGTTCGGTGGGCCCCCACACCCATGCACAAACCTCAGCCAGCCTCCATCCAGGATCCTGAGCAGCTGGGCTGGCAGTGCTGCCTGGCACTCTTGGGCCCCATGTCCCAGGCTCGGGGCAGGTTAGGACTGCCTGGGAGCTCTGGCATGTGCTGCCTCTGGGCCCACAGGTCCCCACACACCCCCAGTCTGGACCCCCAGGGAGTGGTGACAGTGGCCCTGAGCCCTGCACTCCTGTGGAGACAGCCGCTGCTGGCGGGTGGAGATGGGATTTCTGCAGAGTCACTTTGTGCAGCCCCCACCATGCACCACCCCAGCCCAGCACCAATGGAGCCTGAGCCGCGCCCAGCTGGGTGGAGCCACCACTCTCCCCATGCTGCTTGAGTTCCCACCAGGACCCAATGGCTCTGTGAGGGTCCTGGTGGGAGCCTGGGTGGCATGGGGAGGAGAGCAGTGGCTTCGCCTAGCTTGGCGGTGGCAGCGGTGCTGGGCGTGGCTTGGGCTCCAAAACCACATGCACAATTAATGTGTTAAAAAATGAATGCGTTACTTAGTTGTTCCGTTAACTGCACACATTAACACCGATTAACTGACAGCCCTAATATCTACATACACACAGAGCTTGATTTTAACATGAGAAATTCAATTCTTGTCAGCCCAGCTTTTCCTCAAAGACAGGGAATTACTGGAGAACCATCAAGGTTATGACAACAGATAACTCAAAAGCAAAACATAGCTAATTGAGAGGGGACCTAATATTTTTCCAAACTACATATTTAGAATTTATCTCAAATTAAATATTTATATATATATTCATTTTTCTCAAGAGCCTAAAAGATAAAAGGTTTTTATTTATTAAAAGATTCATCACTTCTTTCTCTGCAGGTAATTGCCAGGAAAGCCTCCTATTTACTTTTCTGCCTCTTTGCAGGACAGCTCATGAAAGGGACAGAAGAGAAAACTTCAACCTGATAGATATAAGTTGACAGAAAAATCTTTAAAATGGTTTGTACAGGGTATTTTAATATTTTTGATTTATACTCATTTTCTGCTTATTTATGATATTTAATGAAGCCCCCCTATTCTCTTTTTCTTTTTTTGTGTATTGTTGTTCGTTTGTTTTTAAACCAAACTTTTTTCACTTGCTTTCTGGGAAGTTTCTGGGAACTTTAATTAAGAGGGAAAGTAAAAAAGCACAGACTTTATATTCTTTTCTTTACAAGTCAACCTCAAATTTGAAAAAAAAAGAGCAAAGTTGCTTGCAAACAATTCAAAGTATATCCATTATTATTGGACTAAAACTCATTAAAAAGTAAAAGCTGTAGCAGACAAGGTTGTGAAACAATATATATCAAAAGTCATTACTAGAATTTGAGCTGCATTAATCAGAGCACTAATTGTACCAATCCTATCAATTTTTTTTCCTAGAGGGAACAGTGAAATGCTAATAATATATTTACTACCACTGCCCCTTGCACCTCAATCTGTGACTATGTCTTGGATGAAAAGCAATTGGTACACTAGGTATCAGCAAAGACTGATGAGGCAATATTTCCTTAATATTTTGTAAGTTAAAAGCTTAGGCCCAAACTTTCAAAAGCGACTAGCGATTTGGGGTGACATGCACATGGCCAGAGGTGTGACTGTGCAATCATGAATCAGAATCCGTCATGCCTTACTGCCAGTGTAAGGGAGGCCCCAATCCTGGACTCCCCCTACACTGGCAAGAAGCAGACTCCCATGGCTGGAAGCCCCCTCCGCTGATGGGAGCTGCTGCAATCTCCCAGCTGTAAGGCACCCCACATATTTTGTGGAATAACTCTATAGTTTATTTCTCTTTTTATCACACCATTAACTGATTGAACATGTGGCCAGGTGACCACTTAAGGCATGATCAACTGGTAATTAATCACGCCTTAAGTGTAATGTGTAGAGGAGACCACAGAAATAAAACCTAGAGATCTGTCAGCATTTTTACCAAAAACTGCATATAGAGTTGTAAATGTATATGGTGCTGTACAAACGTCTGGAAGGTCATCTTAACAACCATCAGGACTAGAAGTATAAGGTTTCCTTTTTACGTGAAAAGAAATGTTGAAGACATTCACAAAAGCATCTGACTTAACCTGGCAAGGGCAGTTTGATTAAAATTAGCCAGGGAAAGAGTTACACAGGATATAGCTTCAGTATTTCATAGACAGAAAGGGCCAAATTAACATTGACCCGTTTGATTCCTGCCCTCTACCCTCCCCTCTGGACACTGGCAAAATTTACACCAGGGTAAACTCAGTCATTTGTCTCGGCATCAAACAGTGCAATGCAACAGCAATTATCATACATTTCTTGCTTCATTAATAGCTCATCATGAGGTAACTGACTCATTTTATTTGGGAGGTATTGCTTTTCCTTAGTTCAGCTGCCTGACAAGGAAGAAAGAAGTTACAATGAGATGAGTTACCTGTATCTCAGAATTATACCTACTGCTAATACACTGAAATTTAAGGTGTCATTTAGAACTATAATTTGAAGAGACAGACATTACAATGAGTTAGAAGGTTTTCATATCATTAATGCAGACACAGAATGTTGTCAAGGAATGAAAAAATATTAAATTTAGGCTTATTTTTAAGACTGAATATTCATGCAATTTTTTTAAAAAATACTATTTTCCTTCAAATAATAGAATAGAAGGAAACCTTTTCTTTGAACCTGAAATAACAGTGATCAAAGTATGAGTCACAAATAAAAATGTGTACTTGATGCTCTGTTACAGAAATTGAGTTGATTCTAAAATTAATTTGTTTGGAAAACCATTTAGCTCAGGGCCATTTCATTCTAATTAAAACTTTACCAACTCCTTATCACCTCTTTATATCACACTAGAACAACCTTTTTTTTCCTTTTTGACTTATGGTTGAATGTCTCTGTGAAATGTTGTGCTTATTAAGGTAATAAGGACATTGTATAAAAGATAAGACAGTTTATAGCTAAGCAGAATAAGATTTTCTTTTAATAATCACAACAATCAGACACAAAGGCCACAAGTAGGTCTATAAAATCATGACAACTTCATATTCTGCCACTGCTTTGGTTAGACACTGCTGCTACAGGCAAAACAGTGTCCTCTACTATGTCCACCAATGTTTCTGCAGTTCTATATGAGCATTTGCTCCTAAGCAATCGTTTCCTACACAGAAGTTTGTCCTAAGGTTAGAAGAGACACTGCATGGTACAAAAACACATCAAGGCTGAAGAGTTTCTACTCATGAACTGAAAACAAAGAGGGCACATTTTATTTCTTTCTTTAATGTGGTCTTCTGCTAGAACATGAATCCACTAAGAAGGAAACCTATTGAGAAGTATTAGCCACCTATTGAATGTGAAGGCAAGATTTGCAGAAAGTGTTCAATGGAGGAAAAAACTCTCCTCTGAAAGCAGGTAACTGCCAATATAATTAAAAAGACAGTTACAAAGAAACTTTCTCATGTCCCTGCCTCTAACAATATAAACCACCAGGTTATGTTAATCCAATAGTGTGTCTGTTTTTGAGGCTCCAGCTCCTCTAATCCAGTGATTCCCAAAGGGTGCACTGCAAGAATGGTGGAAGTGCGCCAGGAAAAATTGGCTAAACTGTCCTGGCCCCATGTGGCTGGACTGGGCCCTGGCTCGTTCCAGCCACAGCGGCCCCGAGCAGAGGGATCAGGACTCAGCTTGGACTAGACTGAGCCCTGTCTTAAATCAAGGACTGCCTGTATCTAATTGACCTCTTTTTGCTATAATTTTTACTACCTAAAACAAGTTAATCTACCCTGAACTGGGTAAACAGCTCCTTCATTCAAAATGGCTCCTGCATTGCATTAGCTCACTCTTCACTTCAGGTTGGCATGTAACAGAAAACAGAACACCTACGAAAGGACTGAAGTAGGGGCATCAAACTATCAGGCCATAGAAGAGGAGCGGTAGTGCCTGGTTTCTTTCGCAGTCTCTCCCAGTAGCAGGGAATATAAATTATTTTAGGAGTTCCCTGTTCTCTCTTGCCATAAACTCACTGAGCTTCAGAGGACGTCCTCAAGGGCAGGTCCCTGGAATCGATAAAGGAGGTTTGTGACATGGGGACAAAAGGGAGAGAGAATAATGCCATCTCTTTTTATGTTCATGCTAGTTCCTTTCTCAACCAAAAAAAAAACCTGGTTTTACCTTACTCTGCCAGGCCAAGTTATGGGCTATGTGGATGCATTCCCAGCTGATGGATGGCAAATGGGGTCAGAGTGAGGCTATAGGCACTCGCAATTAGTGCTCATGTGAGTCAGGCCAGCAGTGACGGTTTTTTTGTGCAAACAAGGAGAGAAGAAAGGGGAGAAAAGAGCAGAGTAGGCTGAACACTTCCAGTAGCTGACCATTCAGGAATGAGAAGGATAACATATGCTCCAGGGGACAGAATCCCTTTAAATGTAAAATACTGCATAAAAAAAATACAGGGACATTTTGTTGTGCTTCTGATAAATACTGTAAATATACAAGGGTTTTTAGTGACAATGAAAAACTATTGAGCAGAACCCATCTCAGCAATCAGTAGGGACACTTCCCACTACTGGCCTCTGGATTGTTGAATGGGGCTGTGATCAAGGACCCGAATTCAGAGCAAAAAGGCCTAAAAACACAGCTGAAAACTGCAGGAGCTCTAATGAATAACAGGGATATTTCACTGAATATGGGCCGTCAAGTCATTTACTCTTATGTTAGAAAATGGAAAGAAAGCAATGGACTGAAAGGGGGCATGCAGTAGATGTAGCTGAATGGATGGAAAGCATCACTAATGGGGACAAAAATGCATTTGCTGTACTCATTTGTTTGTTAGATAAAAAGAGGGAGGAAAAGATGCAAATGACATGGAAATGCCTCATTTTCACAGAAGCTGGAAATAACACTGCAGTACATGGCAAGGCACAGCTGGTACTCAAGCTTACTGCTACTATCAAAACTGAATGGCTACCAGGATTAAGAGCAATGCAGGCTAAAATAAAATGTCCCCAGGCAGTTTCTTTTTTTTTTTTTTCAATCTGCAGTTCTACTCTTTTATACTAAATATGTGGTTAATGTATAGCCCAGCTTTAATTTGATTTAAGGCAACACAGAATGTTGTTGATCATATTCTGAGGGAGGCAACAGCATTTGGTTTGTGCTGGTTCTCTCTCAAGCACAGATTGTTTCCAGTTGCAAATAGGGCACCATCTGGAAGAAAAAGAAACTAAAAGTACCAATTAAGTAGCCTAGCATTTAAAATAAAGCAGACAGGATTGACAGATCCATAAAAACAGGAAAACTCAGTAATCACAAAATAAGGGAAGAAGAGGCGCAGCAGCACTACTAGTCTAAGAAGAAAACAGAACAATAAGGCTGTGTTTGTGTCATGGTCATGGCAAAACCCCCAACCTTAGATACATTTCTGGGTTTTGTCTCTTCCATTTCAGGGTGAGTCTGAAGTGACTGTGACTTCTGTTCCTAACCCTGAAGTTAGGTGAAGATCATGGCAGCCTACCCTGCAGGCATGGAAGCCTGCCGTGATGAAAATAGAACCTGGACTCTCAGTCTTCTTGGAGAACCACCAGCTTCCAGGGGCTCAGCTGCCGTGTTTTCACAAGAGTTTATTTGGCAACACCAGCAGTGGCCAAGATTCCATATAGCCTACAACAGGGTAAAGAAAGGAAAAGCAACTTGCACTTTCTTTAAAAAGAATTAACATGCCCAGATGTTGTTAGGTTATATTTTTATAAGAATTTTCTGCTTCAACACAGACGTTTTCAAGGGCCTTTTCATTAAGAGCGAGTAGGTCCAGCCAAGAAGACCAAACATGCTCATACACTCTTTGATCACTTGGGTCCTCCCCTGGGCACAATGCTTATGACCTTACAGACTATTCAGCAGCAGACTGGAGGGAAGGCCTCTGAAGCCCTCACTCTACCTACCCATGGGACATGCATAAATCTTCTCCATTCTGTTGCTCATTAATCCTCCGAGACTACTCCCAGATCTTCTTGCAAGGAACGGAGGAAGGAAAAAGGGGGGCTCCCTTTGGCCTCCTCCCCAGGCTACCACAACTCTCCTTACATGGCTCATACATGCCTTTAGCTGAATTTTTGCTGTTTGACTTCAGAGCTGATCAGATTTCTTTCTTTGCATGAACATGGCCAACTCCATTAGTTACTATAAGCCAACAGAAATGTGGCTAGAGCCATTCCACAAGCCAGTACCTGAGTGAAGAATGCCCACATCTATTGCTGAAGCAATTCAAAATAACTATCAGTTCATAAAGCCTGTGCTAAATAGAAAACCCAACACATACTACCCATACTAGAGGTCTAACTTTATGGTACGATACCAAATAAATCAAAGTTCTTATTCTGTTGTGCTTTGAAAACATAGCTCATCCTCAGTGAGTGCAAAACAACTTATCAAAAGGTAGGAGGAGAAAGGTCACCCATGCATGTTATGAAACAGAAGAATAGAAACACAATATGCTATTTTGTTCTGAATGTACAAAACCACAAGAAGCTGAGAAACTGTTGCTTTTATCAGTATAAGATTCATTCACGTCATACAAACCTCAATCAATTATAAATCTGTATTTGAAGTTTTACATTGATCTGACATTAAAAGAATACCTCCCACCTAGAAGTTTTACATTGATCTGACATTAAAAGAATCCCTCCCCCCTGCCTGTGCAACATCCACTCAAGATATTTTCAAGCTATTTATAAAAGTCTTCTACAATCCATTTAGTCTCGTTGTGGATGCTTTTCAGGGCAAAATGCTCTTTGCTCCCAAAAGCAGTAAGGAGATCTGCATTTTCCTTGTAGAGGCAATGGTGCTAGGTGTTCTTTTTTACCCCAACTAATTAAAATGTTGAGCACAAGAAAGCAAAAAGTAGTAGCTTCTATGTTTAATTCCATATTTTCCAGTATTTATACAATGGCTTCTGTTTGCTCCTCTCTCCAGAAAAAAGTAGCTACTTTGAACTTAGAAGTTTAATTAACAGCAGCCCTGTTTAAATAGATTTAATACAGGATGTAAGAAAAACAAAATCAAGCAAATTTATTTACAAGAACCCCTTTGTTAGTTCTGGTCTCAGCCAAAGTTTATTTGGTTAATACACTGGGGCTCATTTCTGGGGGCCCGGCCAGTGTAAGTACATTAGTGCCTGAACCCAAAACAAGTTGAAGACAATTCAAGTCTTCCTTTTCACTCTAAAGGACTTTGGGGCAGGGTCTTGGGCCTTTTTTCCCCCCATTGGTTTAATTAGTGCATACACATACTTAAGATTAAGAGTGGCTTGTTTCAGTTTTGCTTAACTCATGTATTCCTCAATGATTTAGGTTAAACCTGGGCTGAAGTGCCCATTCTGGTTTTTACAGTGTTTTAATGGAATTGGTTTTAAAAATATCACACCTTGATTAAACTCAGCTTTGCATGAAGAAAAGGGCAGGCTTTTAGCAGGCAGTGTAAGTTTTGGGATACTGTTTGAGGAATTATCTGGTTTTTTTATTGTTCCCAGATTCCAATGCATGACGTATCAGTGATGGTATAAGGAAAAAATAAGTAAATCCACCATGTGCCACCAACCTAACAGAACTACTTTAGTGTCACTGACTATTGCTATGCTGTACAGAATACTGTTCTTGATTATGATGGACAGGATATTGGTGTGGTGTCCAAAAGAAACAATGACTTGCCACAGAAGGAGGATAACAAAACCTGCCTACGGTGACCTGCACCATATGTCAACACCATATGGACATTAGCATTCTGCAGAAAGTTGTGAAAAATAATTTGCACAAAGGCTGAAAATTACTACTAGATTTCAAACCAACATGATTCAACTTGGCTGATATAAAAAAACGCAGGAAAAAACAGGTTTTTAAAGAAGAGAGAAAATTAGCTCTGCTTTTGCCAATGGCTATCTCCCTTTTTAAAAATAGGGAAAAAGAATTAAACAAATTGGGATTTTCAAATGCTTCCTTTTTTTAAAACAAATGAACTAAAGTGTTTCCTGCCACATGTCAGATCTCTCTCTAGCCATGTATCCTTGATTTTCTGGACAGACATAACAGTAGTGTTGAAGAAGCACAGCTTGGTATTGGTTATTTTTCACTCTGAAATACATTCATTGGGAGCATTTACCATGACCAGACAAATTCTCTCCATTCTCTTCTTCCAAATGATTAAACCTTGTCCTTAGGTGATGCAACACAAGATGCACAGTCCAACACCACACCTGAGTCTAGGACTTGAGAGGTATTTCTTTTCCTATGGATACTGCTTCTGAGTTAACTTCTGAAGTGAAGGTGGGACAACCTGTCAAATTTTAGCCAATGAACAAAAAACTAACAACTGAGATTATCAACCAAACTGATTTTTTTAATGAAATTTCAACTCATTAGATAAAGATTTGACAACACAGTTGTCACTGACACAGTAGATGGCATGTGAACAGCCAGAAGCATGAATTGTCTGCACCATGGGCAGGAGGAATGAAGGACAGCATGAAAGAGAGGGGAGAATGGGGGTAGAGGGAGAGGGGGAAGGGGAAATCAGGGGGAAGGGGGTACCAAGCTGCTGCTTCTGGTATGTGATATCTCTGCTCTGCATCTACTGCTGGCTGCCACCATGCAATATCCCCAGGCTGCAGCAGCTAATGCATGGGATCCCCCTTTAAAATCAGGGTCCAGGGCTGGTGTCCTGCTCACTCACACCTTCTTAAATTATTGTAGGTGGAGGCAGCAGCAGCATAACTTCCTCATGTTGCCTCCAGGCCAATGCTGAAAAGACATTTTTAGGGATCAAAAGGTACTGGAGTCACCACGTGCATTCAAAACTTTGGTCTCTCTACATAGGCTGGCTACAGGGCTTCTAATTATGAGTTTCACAGTGTGTTTCTGTCCCGTTGAAAGGCAGCTAAGACCACAGTTTCAAAATTAGCCACTGAATGCTTTGTCAGAAGGTAATTTCAAACTTCGTTGTTGCTTGGAAAAAGGTCTGCTATTAACTTATGTTAACTAAATTGCATTACAATCCTAGTGAAGACAAGGCCATTGTAATTTTAACACATGCTAGTTAGGAAATATAAAGTTATTAACCAACTAAGAGGTTAAAACTAGAACTGCCTTTTCTCTTCACTAGGTTAGCCAAATGGATTTAACACCCCCCCAACCCCAAACCAAAACAAACCCCCCCAGCTTTTAGTCGTGATAACCCAGTCATAACTTTATCTTGGAACAGTTCATAAACAGCAATATAGAAGTGGGGAAAAAAGCCTAATTAATCAACCCATTACACTGTTTCAGAAAAAGCAGAAATTTTCAGTTGAAATTGAGTAGCTAGCAATACTGACTGTCTCAAATATGAAGGTGAGTGCTATTTAATGTCTTTAATGGAATACAGTTAAGAATGGCAAGCCAAATATAAACCTCATTTTTTCTTGTCCTTCAGTGACATTTGGAGTATGTGTTTGTGAGCTCTTTCTATATATAAATAATTAATTCGCTCTAAAACAACAAAGACGTAGTACTGCATAGTGTAACCAGCCGTCTCCATATTCAACATAAGTGCGGTGACAAATCAGGTTCATTCAATGAAAAAAAGAAACCCAGCCAAGCAAGCTCTCCACATCCATAAACATAACTCTATCAGGCACTAGGTAAAGACCTTTGAATGCCCATTTTACTGCCACCTCTCTCTCCGATGATGAATCACTGATAACTAATCCTGTACATTTAATTCAGTCTCCTGGGTACAGGAGCTATTATATCCCTATGGGTTGGAGCAGTGCCCAGGAGTTGTGCTAGATGGTGGCAAATATAATTGATTTTTAGGATGATCTACTAAAGGCTGTGCTTCTATCCAGCTTATTTTATTCATCTGACATCCCATTAAACTCCTTTGTCCTAGAATTTTTCTTTTCTTCTTTTGTAATAAGTGTTGTATCCTTCCTGTATGATCAGAATTTCTTGGATACACCACATTCAGGTAGGTTTTTTACAAGGCCTTTGTTCCAGAGTGAAGCACTACTCTGACTTCCTTGCCTTACAAGTGATTTTTGTAGATTCTATTCAGAGGTTTTCATGATCCATCTACACAACTGACATAACTACCTTCTTGTTCTATACAGAATTAGAAAAAGTATATACAAGTAACACTGGAGTTCAGCTATATAGAAGGGAAAATAGAAAATATTCAGTATTGCCTTGCCTTGTGCAGTTACAGGTATGCACTGCTCAGTTTAGTTCATCGTTCCAACCAAGTTGCATTCTCCACTGAATGTTCATATTACTAATGGAGTTCTGTTAAATTTTTCTATAGATTTTCATTATGGATCCTATGTGGTACAGGATCTTTGTATACCACTATGTTCAGTACATCTCTTGAACAATTAAATTTCTGGCTTGGTGCATTTTTCAGGAGTCCAAATCAAAGGGATAAAGTCTTAGAATACTTTATTGGCATTTGTCCTGGTGTTTTTACTGGTTAGTAGGCTTGTACAAATTAAGCAATGCTGAATATTACCACTGAGGTATATTCTTAAATACCTTAACTAATGTCTAAATGCAAGCAATCCATACAGTTAATTGGAAGTGGGGTTGACAAACCTAATGGTCAGGTCATGGAGCTTTTTCCTTCTATGGACTATGCTTGAACGCTTATAACACACTGATCTACTCTTCCTTCCTTTAAAACCTTTACAGTAGAGGGTTTTTTTGTGCTAAATTACTTATTCAAAAGTAGCTGTGGGAGCAAATCACTCGTGACCGACCCTCCTGGAGGTCATTGGTTCAGAGCGGAGCAGTAGCCTTCGAGCAGCAGCTCACAGCAGAGGCAGTGAGGAAGCACGTGGCCAGGAAAACGAGGACCTTTCATGTCCAGTCCTCATCGCTCTACTTCCCCTGCTGCAGCAGATTGTTCAGGGAAAAGATTGGGCTTATAAATCACCTGTGTACCCACACAACCTAGCCTCCACCCTCCTCACTCTCTGTTTCCTCTCTCTTCTTTTTCCTCTCTTTTTCTCCCTTTCTCTTTTCTCCCTCCCTTTTTCTTTCCTGCTTCCTTTCTCTCTTCTCCGTCCCCCCTCCCTCACTGGATGCAATCATCTTCATTTGCAAAGGACAAACAACAACACATTCAAAAATAAGATGAAACACACACACACATGCTGATAAACAATAGTTATGAGGTTCATGTTCTCTCTGAGGTCTGCTTCTAGTGGAGCCCTCATTCTGTGATCTTTTAAGTTTCTTTGCAACTGAAAAGGCTGAGTGAAACAAAAGATGCCTACCCTCCCTTTTCCACCATCTATACTTGTTACATTTTGGATCAGCACATTTCTTTACTGACCCCTTCTTGCTGGAATTGTTTATACATGTATGTGCTTTAGTAGAACTAGGACAGCATTCCCTAAAACATTTTTGGTGCACCATAGAATGTATTACTCCATACTTCCTTGTCTGAGTGCATCTGAATATTAACTGATGAGAACTGAAATCTGTTGGTTCTGATGCCCATTGATACCCTGCAACATTTATGTGTAACGGGG